>NW_015151303.1:107914-144186 GCF_000732505.1 Cyprinodon variegatus | reverse complement strand
GTTTGTTACTGAAGCTTGTAAAGTTAGCTCATCAGCTGCAGTCATCATTTTCGCTTTATAAACGTACTTTTCTTAAAGGGGGCCCATCACACCCTTGACCCCTCACACCCCCCACCATGGACTGTTCCCCCTGCTGCCCTCTGGGCAGAGGCTTGGCATCATTCGATTCCGATAGTTTCTTCCCCACCGCCATTAGACTGCTAAATTGTTTAGAAAACTCCAAATCATGTCTCAGACTGCATCAAACAACAAACCAACACACTGCATAATTGCACCATATATATTTAATGCTCTGAACTTCCATATTAATGCGTTTTATGCACGTTTTTTTTTTTTTTTCCCCTTGCTGTTTACATTTGATCAGGGCTGCACTTTAAGGAATGGGAATTTCATGAAAGCTGTACGAAACGAAATGACAATAAAAGTTGTCTAAGTAAGTCTAAGTCCATCTCTTTCTTTACTTGGAAAAATTACAGCGTTGCTTTAGGTCAACTCAATTCACTGGAACGCGAGTATGGACTTATGTCCTTGGCAAGTATTTTCTTGAGAAGAACACATGAAAGTATAGACTTGGTGAAAACAAGAGCACGCAGCATAAATATGGGTCAGTTGGAACAGAAGCGTAATCGTTACGTCACCAAATGCCCAACGACATAATGCCTCAATGACACAAGCAAGCACGTAGGACGGCCTTATGTAAACATATCACCAGAATGATTGAAAATTAGGAGGACCACTTATTTAGATGATCCAACCGCAAATAAAAAATCGCCCTCTATACCCTTAATGATTTATTAAGACATATTTCTGAATAAATACCTTGTTTTACAATTTATTCATTGAGTAGTTTTGAATCTCTGAAAAGTTTAACTGAGCGTCGGATTCTGCATTAACCGCACTAATGTAATAACGCTTTGTGAATTTGTTGTAATGTGAAATTTTACATCATGCCAGATAATTTGGAACAGGTTTATTATATGTCATATTATTTAGCAGACAATCCAAAAAGTATTCTGGAAAGGGGAATGTAGAAAATAGAAAAACTGCGATACCTGTGTTGCATAACTTTGCACTCTTAAAACAGTTTTTTCCCCCTGTATGCAACACTTTCATCCTCTTTCACACTTTGGGACAAAGTTTGGATGTAGTGGCAGGGTTTTAGTCCAGAGAGGGAAACAGAAATTTCCACTGTGTCATGTGCACACAATGCCACAGTAAAAATTATTCTCAGTTGTTGGAGGGACCACAGAACAATAATTCTGTTATATAATTCAAGGTCAATTTCCTTAAAAAAACAACACACATTTAAAACCCAGCTAGTTAAGGGGAGTGCGTTTGCAAAAACAAAACAAAACAACATCTATTGCAATAAAATATGATCATAAAAGAGATACAGTGACATAACAGAAAACATATGTTTCTTCAAAAGGCTGCAAAGAGGCTGACAGAAACACAGAGGAAGCTGCAGGAAATCACGGCAAATATTGTTCATGTTCAACCTGTGACAAACAATCTTCAGCATTCTTCTTTACCTGAACTAAAAAGGTAGGTTGATGACAAAGACGTTTTATCCCAAAGAAAACATCCAGGGTCAAATATTTCAAAGAACTTTGGCAGAGAATGTTACACTCTGGTAAAACCAAACTTACATTCTTCAGCTACAATTTCAAAAGGTATGTTACTTTTTCACCTTGGAAAAAAAATGATAGAAGAGTTCATCTCCGAAATAAGCTGGAGGTTTCCTTCTTTGACTTTGCCCAGATACATTTATATTAGAGAAATATCCTAACAGTTAACTGGAATATCTTTATTAGAATTTATATCCATCTCAAGCCCCCAACCTTTAATTGTTTTTTCCTAAACTCCGAACAAGAACAGAAGAAAATAAAACACATGAGGTACATGCTCTCGGTTGGTTCGCTTCTATCGAGATCTGGAGGAAGATCTTGACCTGCCCATCATCAATGGTAGCTAATTAATTAAAATTAATAAAAAGAATTATTCTCTGACTTTGCAAAGTGACTACAGTGACTAATTTAATTATTTTACTTCATTATGATAATTATAATTTCCTCATATGGTCTCAAGTGGACAGCATACATTTTGAGTTTTACTAATAAAATACTTTATCCCATAAATTACATTTACGGCATTTTAAGCATTTTTCGCAATGCTTAAGTAAATTGATAGAAATACAAATTTGCATGCAACAATCATCAGTTTGATACTCACTATGTCTCATCCTCTTATTTAGCCTCTGATCTGACTTATTTGTGGTATCAAAATTTTCCATCTTAATAAACAGCTTATTTTTTATTTAAACAGACATCATTCGATTAATGATCTTCACCATTTTAGATTCTTCTGTATCCAACGTTTTCTCATCAATTTCATCTTTATTTTCACTATGACGAAGATGCATGTATTCCGCTCCACTGTCACCACATGCATGCTTAGTGTAAGGGATTGCTGCAGAGTCAATGACACAAAGCAAGGGGTTCTCCTCTGTCTAAATATGTTCATCCAGAAAGACTGATTGCTGCAGATGAATGACTTGATCTTATCTCTGATGGGTTTCATTGGATGGAGAGCATTTCAGCCAATTAGAAAGGCAAACTGAATTGTTTGATAATTTGGGTCAGTTGGAATGTAGTTCCGTAACTTCGGATTTATCTGTGTGATTTCATTGAATTTAATTGCCTCGGTGCAACAGGTGTTGTGAACTGCAGCTGTTCGAAAAATCTAAATTGAATTGAATTGAAACAAGTGGTTTCATTTTGGTTTCGTTTGCAGAAATTCAAATGGATATAAGTTTGTTTGTTGTGATAGTTACACGCTGTCACTTTCTTTAGGTTTTTGCACACTTTAGCCAACAAGCAGTTGCTTCACTAAAAAGTAGGGCTCAGTGAAAAATTTATGGCCAAAACTTAGATCACAATATTTTTCTTAGTTTCAGTTGATACGATGTAATTTCTATATTGATATACACCAAAAAAACTCAGTAAAGACTGCCAGGGATGCCCACAACAGAACTTTGTAGAAACTAGGGATGCTACTCATTGATTAATGAAGTTACATAAACTTGTTTGATCTTGTCAGTTGACTAATAATTAGCTGATAAGATCAAATGAAGGGCTAAATATTTTGTACAATATACTGAATACAAACAATAGTTCATTATCAGTCATTTCCAATATTATCCCTCAATGACCGACTTTGGATATACCTGACCATTATGTTTTAACAAGTTACCGTGTCATCTCTATTAAATACTGAATGAA
Source organism: Cyprinodon variegatus (assembly GCF_000732505.1). Lineage (NCBI taxonomy): Eukaryota > Metazoa > Chordata > Actinopteri > Cyprinodontiformes > Cyprinodontidae > Cyprinodon > Cyprinodon variegatus. Next base: position 140,905 of record NW_015151303.1, on the reverse strand, counting down.
TAAACAAGATAGATTTGTTACACAATATTACATTTATTCATGAGATATAACAATAACAAAACTTAAGTTATGAAATCAATAAAAAAAGCTCAATAAAGTATTTGATGTTAAACCATCATCAAAAGACAATTGTTGCTGTGTTTCTGTTTAGAGGATGCTGTGATATTCCAGAAAAATGAAAAAAACATTAATTGAAGACATGTCGCCTCCCATCCATCATCTCAAAGTGATTAGTGTTGAGTTCTAGGCTTTATAGAGTAGTCCAACAAAGCATTGTTGTGGCTTAGAAAACATGCAAATTGAACAGGAAGAACAGGTCCACCCCTTAGTAATGGGGAGTTGCTGAGGGTGTTGTTGGCCTCCAATACCCAATATTGGCCTATGCCTCTGAAAAGGGAGTCATTAGGGTCATTGAAAAAGCTTCCTGGATGGGAGGTGAAACGTCTTCAAACTTGGAAAACAAAGTCCAGTGGATTGTTTTTTTTTTAATTAACTTTTTTGGAATGACTCTGACCTGAATGACTGAGAATCTTCACCAGCTCTCTAAAAGTTATCTGTTTTTAGCAGCACTTTAAACTGGATGTTCTGGTTTCACAAAGGAATATTAAAGCTTCATGGAGCGAATTTCATAGAATTCTGCCAGAACAGATATTGCTTTGATTCTAAACCAACATGAAATTGTGCCTAAACATTAAAGGTGATAAAGATGTTTAGATAAGGATGCCAGGTGATGTTTTAAGTAGGGATGTCCCAATCTGATAATGATGTCTGAAATTGGTACGATATCAGAATCAATCAATCAATCAATCAATCAATCAATCAATCAATCAATCTCTTGATTGTCAACTACAATTATATTTTCAGTTTTAGTACAAAAGTTTATCACATAAATCACTTAAGTTGGGGTGGAGCTGACATTGGCTGACAGGGGGCACAAATTACTGAGGCCGTGCGTGCCACAGGACGCTGCCTTTCGCACATTCTTATGGCTGCCAAGGGCGCCAACGTGAGTCGGTTTCCTATAGCGCTGCCTTTATCTGTGGAAAGATAGGAGCCACAGTGGCGGAGGGAGAGGGAGAAAAAAAAGCATATTTCTCACTATCCTTGACAGGAATGTATGAGATATCAAAAAAGCTCAGCACAAGAAAAGCACATTTAAACAGGTGACAAACATTTCAGCAGTTGGTCACATCAGAGGCTGCTGCCACATGAAACTCAATCTGACATCTGAGCATTAGTTGTGTGTATACTGTACATCAGCCTGCATCTAAAATCTCTGATGTCACCAAGCTGATACTGTAGAAACACCTTGCTTCCATCTATTTCTGTTGCCAACCCATTGGTTGGCAATAAATGTGTTAGTTTTTTTCCATACCTGTTTTTGTTCACAACTGTTTTATGCTACACTAGAAAATAACTATAAAAGTCTGTGTGATTCATGATTATATCATATCGGGTCAACATCGGTATCGTTCAATACTCAAAGCTGTGATGTTGGTACTGTATCATATCGGAAATAAAAAAAGAGGCATCAGGACATTCCTATTCTAATGTAGTAATGAATGAAGTAATGAATGAAGTAAATGAAGGTTAGCCATATCTGACTTTAGATGCCTTTAGTCAGGCTACATTTACACCTGTGCTATAGAAACGTCACATCTCCAGCCTGTTGTTTTCTTTGCTGAATAAGTCAAAACGTGCTGAACTTTGAATTGTTCTTAAAAAGCTGTCTGAACCTCCAGCGTTTGGAAAGTAACGTATAAAACCATCTGCTGCCTTTCTCTATATTTTCCCAGGCTCTCAGATCTTTCACCTTGTTTTAGGTTTGCTGTTAATGCCCATGCTGGTCCCTCTGTTTCCTCCAGCCTTCTGTTTCTGGAGAGGCCCTTTCTATGCAGCTCTGGCAGGGTTCTTGGCAATATCCTGAAAGTCAAATCTGGTCATTTAGATTCAAGTGGTGGCCATGGAGCAGACACCAGCCCATTGGCACGCTGTGGCAAAAAAACGCTATCCTGGGCTCCTCATACCCTGAACCCATCATTTGTTCTAATTTAATAAACCCAAACAAGCTGGTATGTATGTGTGTGTATATATATATATATATATATATATATATATATATGTGTGTGTGTGTGTGTGTGTGTGTAGAAGGGGGGATAGCCATATATGTGGCTTTTTCTGCAACCTATAATTGTTTATCAGTCTCTTTACATGTTAACTTATTTTTCTGAGGCTAAACATCAGTGCCAAATAGAGCTGCTGTACTGGATGCCCTCTTAAGAGGAATGGCTGCTTCAGTAAAGGGCACTTGAACTGCAGAGCGAGTAAAAAGAGCTGCTCTGAAACTTCAGCTTACCTTAGCTGGGCTTGTGCACCAATTAATCAAAGTGCAAATATGTTGGCAAACATTAATGTGGTAAGATTCATATTTGCACCAGAAATTGGAAGGCTTGTTGTTCTGTAAGTTGTTTAAGTAAGCAAAGTAAAAAGAAAAAACATTCCAGGCTGTCAAAAACCATTGTAAGTGCCAGAAGCTTTTTATTTATGCTTAATTGTTTAAGAAGTGAACTTTTCATATTAAAGTTGGACTTTAAGATTGAATCTTAAAGTTGAGATACTGTTTATTTCCCTACAGAATAAAAACTACTGTTTAACAAAAAATAAATCCGTCTTTGAAGTATTCAGCTCTTGGCGTTTGGTGGACAGTGTTGAATCTGAAGGACTTCTCAGGGCTCAAGGCAAATAAATCAGACAATGATTGGAATCGGCCCCTGGTTATAGCCTTGAGTTTCTCTGCAGAGAGCGAGGATGAGTGCAGCTCTGAAGCTGCCTCAATGTGAGCTGGAGTCTAGTGAAGTCAGAGAGGAAGCATAGAAACCAGAGACATCCATTCAGGGAAAATTCTGCTTCTTATAAATACAATTAATCCTGAGGTCAAAATACTACAAAAATATCAAACACCATTGTGTCTTTACTGACCGCAGAATAAGGCAGGAAACATGCATTTTGTTGTTGCTATGCAAAAAAAAAAAGTCTTATAGGTTCACAAATGAAGATATCAAGTTGGCTAGGATGCTGAAAACATAATATTTATTTTAACGTCTTCACAATTCTATTATAGATACCCAGTTTAAACTTTTATGACTAAAACTAGCATTTATAATCAAAATCTGCTGAAAAATGGGAGATTTCTATTAAAATTCTGACATCCTGATGCAGTGGTAGCCTCCCCTGGCTGGTAGTCCAACTTCAGTATCTAATGGATTCACAACAACACAGTTGTACGCCATTCGTTCCCTCTGAAAGGAGGCATAAATAAGGAGGGGGAACGGAGGGAGAGATGCTGGCTGAATCGCCCAGCCCTCCTCTGAGCAGGACGGGGTGCACCTCTCTTCCTCTCTGCTTGGAGCTGCTTTCTCTCAGCCATTTTGGAAAAGGGGGAAAAAGTGGCTGCTTTTTCTCTCTCCCTTTCTCATTACGTGGCAAAGCGTCGGAGACGTTTCGGCTGTTGCACTTTGGAAATAATCTGTTTGCAGAATTTTAGAAAAAAAAAGGCAAACAGAAAACCCAGCATCCATTTTGACTTCTTTTTCCGTAAATTTCACGACGTTTCTCTTCTTTTTAGAGTTTCCTTTCATAACTTTCGCTGCACTTTTTTTTTTTTTTTTGTTGACAGGACATTCGACTCTCATCTCAGTTCAGTTATATCTTTTTTGCCCATCTCTCTCTCTTAATCCGATTTAACGTAACAGCATTTTAGACTAACGGATATGTCCAGATTTTGGCAGCACTAGGAAAAAGACAGAGCTGAAAACCAAAGGATCCTGCTGGGATCCCAAAAAGCCAAGCAGAATGAAGCACCAAAAAAAAAGGAGAAAGAAAGGAGGAAAAAAAAAGAAAACACCACCCTTTCCTTTGCTTGGTCACAAATTCCACTTTCTCTGTAGCCAGCCCTGCGTTGCACCTCCTCCTCATCCTCATCTTACTGCCTCAACCTTTTGCCATTTCTCTCTTGCCGTACCTTTTTTTTTTTTTTAAGGCGGTTTTGGGTTTTTTTGGCCTGGAAATTTGGGACCGGCCAGCGGGTTACGAGGGCGTTAAGGGGGTTTGATCACTTTACTTTCAGGTGTTATTTGGATATTTTTGTTTTTCTTTAGCACGGTTGTGTTGCTGTAGTATTTTGGCCGTTTTATGTGTTACTGTAAGGGTGTGCATGGACCACCACGTGTTTGTAAGTGTGTGCATGGATTTCCCCCTTTTTTTGTTTTTTTTAAAGCTACTTGCGCTCTGCGGTTCATAGGTCATTTATGCTGATGATTTATCTATCTGTTTTTTTTGTTTGTTTTTTTGCGGGGGGGTTGTTTACGCCAAAGCACCGGCCTGCACAGCTCCTCAAGCTTGACTTCACCTGATTTTAGAGGACATTTAACCATCAGGTCCAGCCTCTGTCCCCTGGTATGTTGGCAATTCAGCTGCTTTTGGGTTTGTTTTTTTTTTCTTCTGTCAAACGAGTCTCCAATCAGCATCATATGATGTGTGTCTGATGATTTTTATCAGGGTTTGAGTAGTTTTGATAACATCCTCTGTTTCTGGTCCTAACAATATTTTTACTGTGTTGTATGGCCGATGGTAATGAATGAAGAAAGACGAAAGAGTAAATATAGAATCAGATTATTACAAAGATGTTTATGTGAACATAAAACCGCCTCTCTGTTCGATCTTTTTGTTTTGTTTCATTAATTTTTTTCTGGTGGGGGGGCAGGCTGCCGTTGCAGCACTTGTTCATAGCCCTAATATAATCTGTTAATATTCATCTCGTTTTGTAGCGACTTCATTTAAAATGCAGCTTCGCCTTTTCTTCTCTTAGATTCGCTTCCTGCGATCATAAACCTTTTCTTGTATTTTTGGGTGATATTTTAGAAATAAATGTTGACCTTAGTGGAAGGGGTTAAGGAGGCGACACAAACAGCCCATTACCCTCCCAGTCATGTGCTCTGGCCTGTTCAAGGACAGCGTTGCAGCTTCAAAGCTCTCCTCTGTTGGATATATGCAATCTGTTTACCTTTAATAAGTATAAAAAAAGAAAATCATTGTTTGGAATTGGTGTTTTGCAACCGTTTATCTTGGTGATTAAAAATGTACCATGTTGTTACTTTTTTCTGCTTAAAAACCTAAAAGTAAAAAAAGTCTTTGTGGCTTCAGGCAACACAAACGTCGCCTCAGAAGCAGGCTGTGGGTTTTATTAACATGTTTTCTGGTTTTTTTGCCCCCTTTCTTCCATGCGCTGACACGCTTAACGCCAGTTGCTGCAAACCCGTAGATCCGAACTTGTGCTGAATGGCTACACAAGTTCGTGTCTATAGGTATGTGTCTTCATGGCGAATTCTGCACTTCTCCTTTCGGCGGGTCTGAAATAAATGCTGTTTGTTTGTTTGTTTTTGTTACTCTTTAGTTAGTGGGGTTGGAACTGATTCTGTTTGTCTCTGAGGTTTTCTCAGCCAAGCTGATTCCACACGTGACCTTTTTTTGTGCAGTGACCCCACCCAAAGTGGCAGACTGTGGCCGCACCGTGCTGTAACTTTGGATGACATTATCGCTGATCAGTGACCCAGTCAGCTAACATACTGCACTGTAAAGCATTTATTTCGGCTTGTCCTGCTCACTGGGGTTTGGCCTTAAGAGCTTCCAATTTGGTCATACTTAGCTGACCTACTGCAGTGTAGATAAAAAGAAGAAAATAGATAATCCGCCTGTTTGGAAATAAAACTATAACAACACGCTAACCATGTTTATGAAAAACAAAATATTTCCTAAAAGGTGAGGTTAGCTATAGATATGCGCCAATCAACTGGCCAATCATCAGGATTCAATTATTAAAACTGAAAATCTTAAGATTATATTATTTTCTATAAGACGCATCGCAGCAATAAACTCCTACTGTTTTCTCTCTATATTAAATAAACCATAAGCTAAAAGCAAACCTATAAATCCCTTTAGCTCAATGATGATCACACAGAGATTATGGACATAAATTGGGATAAACTTATAATTCTTTTGTTTTCTGTTGGGATCAAAGCTACATTCATCGTTGAATTCTTGATGCCGTTTTATTCAGATTAAAAAAAGAGTTTAAATTTGTTCCGTTTAGCTGCTGCAGGATTCTGTTCAACCTTTGCGTCTCAGAAATTTATTGGGAGTCGCAGTGTTTGTCAAAATAATAGTCGGAAATCATGAAAGAAATTGGTTGGAAATGGTAAAACTTTACGTCTCTATTCTGTTTTTTCTTTTGCAAAATGGTCCAAATGTAGCTCGGAGGTCTTAAAAGAAAAGAAAAATCTGAGATGGTTGGAAAAATGTGAGTTTAAAAAAAAATCCTCTCCAGAATCACGACTCAGAAAATTCAGTATTCTGTTCTCGTCTCCCTCAGTCTCCATCTTTGAAAGTTGGAATCGACACATCGGATCTGAAGGAAAACCTGAGATGGATAACGGGTCAGAAAAATAAAGCCTGATTGGTGCATCTCTACCTGCTTTACTAAACCGGTGCGTTTCGCAGGTCGACTGTGCTGCTAAATGGTGCTCAAATCCAGTATTGGGTCAATTCTAAAAGAAAAAACTAGAATTAGTGGAATTTGAGGAAAAATGGCTCAAACTATTAAAATAAAAAGTCCAGCCCTTCTAGAGATTGATTGATACGTCAGCCGGTCGATATTTTTGACCGATATTTGTGTTTTTTTTTTTTTTTCTCTCTTATCGATACTGGCTGATTAATCAATGGATTCCCTGGAATTATGTTCAGCAGCCATGTTTTTAATTGTTGCCACTCCATCCGTTTGCTATCTATTGTTAATGTTTTGTTTTACTTGTTAATAAAGGTTCCTTTTTTTGTTGTAATTGAGTTTTTTTCTTCTTCTAATCATTGTGTATTTTTTAAATCTAAATGGAGGAAGAGAAAAATCAATATTGACCTTAAAATAAAACTGTCCCGAATTGGCAGATCCTATCGGGAATCAGCTATGCTGATGTCAGAATAATCGGCCTCGGCGTTGGCACTAAAAACATTGTATTAGTCTCTTTCTAGATCCTACTGTAAGTTTGAATTTTTTTGACTTCTTGATTACAGTTTTAACATAATTTTTTACACAAATAAAAGCGACACAAAAACGACTTGTTTCACAGGAAGCCAGATGTTCATCCATGTTTAAACCCTCCCCTTCACATCAGCTCTTCGTTGTCTGATAGATCAGGATCCCTGCAGGATTCAGGACACCGCGGCATGGCCGTGGGCCGCCGCCGCTGCTCTGACCTAAACCAAACAGGATGCTTTGGTACGCTCTCTGAGCTGCTGTACTCCTGTGCCCCTCAGGTTGAGGTAGTAGGTTGTATAGTTGAGAGTGACACCTCAGGAGATAACTGTACAGCCTCCTAGCTTTCCCTGGGGAAGCACGAGTTGCTCTCCACACCGACGACGCATTCAAACAGCAGCCAGCCCTCTGCAGTATTTCCTTTTCTTTCTTTTTTTTCAAGCTGTTTATAAGATAATTATGTAAAATTTCTCAGTGTTTCCCATTTTTCACAGACAGCCCTGTAACAGCCTGGACCGACGTGACTAAGAGCAACATCTTCCAAATCATGACAGGTCAGTGTTTCCCTGCAGGAGGGAGGTTTGTAATGAAAGAGGCAGACCTCAACCCTGGATGGTTGGAGAGACTGAAGGGTCAACTAACTTATGGCTTTACTTGGGGTGGTTCTTTATTTGTTCAATAATAAAACATGATTAAAAGCTGTTAAACACATAATGCCGATCCTTCCCCCACACCATGAGCAGCAAGCAGAGGCCGACGGGAGGTACGCCGCTGCGTGCGGATGTGCACTGACGAGAGGCTGTTTCCACTTAAAGTCTTTGCTCTCTGTCTCAAGGCCACCGGGTTCGAACGCGGTGGGGTTAGGCCTCTCTTAGCCAGGATGAAGATGAAGTGGGGGGTGGGGGGTGGGAGGACGTTTACGGTTACAGCAGACAGAATCTATCTGCAGCGTTTATTTAGTCGGCTCCGATCTGTATATTTTTGCGCCGGTGCGAGCGGAGTGCTTTGTTTTGTTTTATATCCATTTTTTTAGGGGAGGGGGGTTGAAACATTCCCCTCTCTTTGCCGTAGTGCTTTACAGTGAACAGCAGGAGGCGCCGTCGAGCTCTGGTCCACACAAACCACTTCTCTTGTGTTTCACCTAAAAATGCTGATGGTTTCTAACAGGTTTGATTTTGGTGTGAATTAGGAGGCGTTTTATCTGGGAAACTTTTTTTAAAACCGAGTTCATGTTTGGTTGAATAAAAAGCATAGATGAAGGGAAGCAGTTTGTGTCTGATCGGGCTTTCTGAGACAGAGATGAACACGTTTAGAGGGAACGGCGGCAGCAGGACAGAACGGGACCACACAGGCTCCTCTGTCCATTGTCTGCTGTCCCCCCCTCTAAAGAACCCTGTTCCGGTAATTCCCTCTTCTTCCCAGTCCCTCTCGCTTTTCGTCTTTCATCTCCTTTTTTTTCTCTCCCTCCACAGTCCCTTTCTTCTACTTTAAAAGCAGATACATTGATCAAACATAAGAGCAGCAAGCAGCAGGCGTACAGTTACATTTCCTTTACCTCTCTCTGAACCAGTGCATTTGCTCTCTTTGCTCCCTCCTTTCTCTTGTTCCCACCCTCCTTTTCTCCATGAAATGCACGCTGTAATACCGACTCACTTTCACAGACGCGGAGGGCGAGGGAGACAGGAGCAGAATAGTGGACTTGTCGACCGGAGGGGGAAATTTTTCTCTGTAAATGAAAGCCAGCATGGGAACAGACTGTAAGACCCTTCTTTCTTTTTTTGCCTTGTTTGGTCTCTTCTTACGCTCTCATGTTCTCTCCAACACTCCGTTATTCCTCTGCTTTTTTTCCGTTTTCCTTCCTCAGTCCAAACACCAGGCCGCTCATAATCCCAGTGTTTTTTTTTTCCTTTTTTTTTTTGTTTGGGAGGAGATTAATTGAATTGAGTTGAATTTTTCTTTAATCTTCCAGTGTTTTCTGTGTGTTTCTGTGTCACAGGCTGAGGGGCATGCAGGGGCTCCACAGTTTGTCTGTCTGCCCTGGGGGGGGACCTGAGCCTACAAAACCATGAAGCATGCGAAGCAGAGGAGGGAAAGGCTATCAGAGCGAGAGGTGTGATTCAGCAAAGACAAAAGGCCCAGAAGAAGAACCATGAGGCGGATTGTGCCGGCAGAGCTAGAGCTAGTTAGAGTCACATGGAGAAGGAGGCAGGAGCTCCACAGCAACAGGCGTTCTGCATTTTTACTCCCCTCCCTCCCCCCCGTGGTCATTCCGGCTCTCTGAATTTAGATTTAGCTCTGATTTGTGATTTGTGTTTCATGTGGACGGCTTTAGGAAATGCTGAGATTTTAATGTTATCGTGGCTCAAAGTCTGGATTTTAAAAGAAAAAAAAAAACTGGTTTGGGGGAAATTTCCTTTGGATTCTGCCGTTTCAGATTCAGTTCCTGCTCCTCTGCTCTGTCACTGTGATGTATTCACTTTGCTTCTCTGTCATTTTTTTCTTCTATAGTCACTCTAGCGTCTGCAGCCAGCTGATCGGCGCATATGTTCCTGTTTCTCTGCCTCTGATCATTTATTCCTTTAGATATTAGTCACTGTCAGCCTCCTCGCTACTTTTCTGTCTAAACCTTCATCTTTTACAACCCTGCACCTGCCGTTCCCCCGTTAGTATCTCCCTCTGTGTTTCTCTGCCTCTCCTTCTGCTTCTCTCCGGCTGCACATGGTACAGTCTCGCATGTCTGAGCACCAGACGGCGAGACAGCAGCAATCTGCTGGAGCAGCCTCGTGCGTTACTCCGAGCCATCCACTAAACAAAGCCAAGCGCTGAAATCATCCTCTACTTTTTTCTCTTTGTTATTTTCCCTTGCACATCTCTCTCTCTCTCTTTTTTACATTTCGTCTGGCGACATCTCCTCTCCCTCTGCTTGGATGACCTGCAGGGACGCACACACCGAGGACTGCAGCAGCATAAGGGTGAGTTTCCCTTCTTCCTTTTTCCCCCCTCCTCCTTGTCTCTCACCTCACTGCTCCTCCAGCCTCCTGTTTCTTCTTCTTCTTTTTTATCATCACACAGCCCAATCGAGGGTTCCCTCATAATGTAAGAGACTAGTGTAGTCTTTCATACCCGGTGTGTTTAGAGCTGTCATTGTTATAGAAGGTCGAAGACGCTGCAGCTCTTTTAGATTATGGCTTTTTAATCTGCTTTGTTTGATGCAGGTTCTATTCAAATAGGCTGATGCAAGAGCAACATGTGAGAGTTTCTGTTTGGGTGTGTTTGAGCCAATCCCTAAATACTTACTGTATGCTTGGAAGCATACCCAGAATATAGAAAAAAAGAAGTAGAATTTGAACCAGATTTAAAGTTAATTGACGTGGCGGCGAAGTTATGAGTCCAGCTGAAAGCCACAGAGATTTGAAGCTGCTGTAGCTCGAGATGCAATGTATGCAGAGGAAACACAACCCGAAGCGATTCTGTACCTTTCTCATTCCCTGAGACCCTAACTTGTGACGTTCTGCTGTCATGTGCACGGGTTGGGTTCTTGGGAGCTGCGAGGGGCACTCACACATCTTTGTAAAAAAAAGCAAAACTAAAAAAAACGTCAAAGCCGCACTTAACATGGCGGAAGGACAGAAAGACGGATCGTTGTCGTTTTGTTTTGGACATTCGGTTCCGAATGCAACAAAAAAATGAATTTATTGGAGGAGTTGAGACCCAGAGGCAGGCACAGATTGTGCACCGTAGGGGTGGAGATGATGGGAAAGATGGATAGAGGAATGTGGCTACGGTGAGGGACCATGTGACAGGGAGGAGGGATGACCAGACGAGGTGGGGTGACATGTCAGATTCTCAGCCGCATTGTTTTAAAGGAGGGGAGGCACCGTGAAACTGGGACGGAGGTTACACCCACGGGGTCTGATCTCACACATGCAGAACCTTACTTTGCAGTGAGCAGATATGCTAACTGCTATCCGCCGAGCGTATAACCCTCATCTTCTACGGCATCTTTTCTATCCCAACAATGAGAGCAGCACAAAGTACTGGTGAGAGCGTGACACTGAAAAGCTCAGTACACTTGTGTTTGACCTCATGAAAACCATCCTTTTTCTGCGTCTCACCGATCTGGCCGTTATTCGCTGCAAATGGCGCAGGGTGAAAAGAGAAGCATTTCAAAGTTCAGACATCTATGCAGCAGAATGGCTTCTTCATTAACAATACCAGGGATGCACTCAGAGCAAACGTCGCATTCAAAGGTTTTTTTCTAATACATCTGGTTGGAGAGAAGAGTAAATGGAGCACTCGTCAGGGTATCAGATGCTGTACAATACTGCAAGTGTGGTCACCCGAGGTCATTATCTGCTGAATGGAAAGCTTTTCATCAAAACTCTCTTCAACAGAACTGATATGGCAGAAATGTTGCATTTTTCTTATAACCAGCAGATGACATGCGATCACAACAGCCTTCACTTTTAACTCCTGCAGCATGTAAAGTGTATTATCTACAGAATTTTTTTTTTCTAATCATGTCTCAAGTAGCTCTCAGTGACTAAATGAACCTCAGAAGCATTCGCCCACCGCCGCCGTTTGATGCTTCGTCCTCATTCTTTCATTAGTTCAGATGGGCTGTGAGCCTCTGGTTCAAGGATGGATCAGTTTGAGCTCAGATGCTATTTTCAGCTTCACTTTGAACACATTTTTTTTTTTTTTCCGGTCACATCAGACTCTAAAAAGTTACAGATTTCTGTTTTTGGTGGGTGGCTGGATAGAAAAGAATACAAATGTCCTTCATCGTCTCTCAGCAGGAAACATTCAGGAGCGTCTTCCTTAAAGATTCCCTCTCATCGAAGAGATTTAATGAGTTTTTATTAAATCTGTACACACATTTAGATGTTCTCCACAGATGTTGGATCATCTCAGCACATTGCTAAAAGATTAATCCCTGAAACTTCACTGCAAAAAATTTAAATCTAAATAAGAAAATTTTTCTTAAAATAAGTACATTTTTTCTAGGAATGAGGAATTGCCAATGGAACAAGACACTACATTCAAAATACGAAAAAGCCATTGCATTTTCTTACTTTACGTTCATATTATCTTTTTATCTCATTTTTACTGTATAATACTTATTCAATTGGCAGATAATCTTATTTAGATACTCAAGTTAAGGTGAAATACACTTAATTTAAGAAACCTTATTTGTAGATCATTTTTGTAGTGCGTTAGGTAAGGTATATATTAGGATTACAAGATACTGGGAATAGATATCATAGCAAAAACCATAATGAAATATTGCTTTACAATATTTTAGGGCCTTGTGCTTCTGCTGCAGACTCCATCTAACATCATGAACGTTAGAGATCGACTTATGCACAGTTTTTAATGTTTGATTTCTTTTAAGAAGATATATGTGTATTTCACCATTTATACGATTCAAAACGAAAAAACAATGGTAATAAATATTATACACTCTTAATTTAAACAAGAAAAAAAAACTTTATTAACAAATCAAAGTAAACATTAACTGTAGATGGAAGACAGAGGGAACCTGACGTCATCTCAAGGCATGGCTGCTGCATGTACGGATATCAGCCAAAAATATTGACCTTGGTTAACTAAATATATTATTGCATGCTAATTGCACTCTCCTTGTTAATTATTGATAAATAGTTTATAGATATGTTATTAAATTTATATGTTTATATAATAGGACACACAAGTATTTATAAGGTATTCCACATTTTAGCATGCTCACAAGGTAGTAACTTTAGTCAGAAATGTTGTATAATAAATATATCTGAAAAAGTAAAACTCACTATTTGGGGAAGAAAGAGGTTAGTTGGGCTCTTGTTCACATTCCATTAAAGCATAATAAACCTTCATAAAGGAGTAATAAAGGATTTACAGATTAATTAATTACATGTCTTTAAACTAGCTGTTAGCTATCAGCTTCTATAGGAGGAGCGTTATTGTAAAAATGTTGCATATAAACCAGGAGTCTGAAACCTGTGGCCCTGGGAGCCACAAGTGGCTCTTGGGATTTTCCACAGTGGCTCAGGCCCAACAGGGGCCTACGGCACTGGTCCTGGCCCCTGTTAGGGCTCCTGAACTGAAGATGATGTATGCTGGCAAACAACCATCACCGTGGTCCTGACGTTTTTAAGCCTGGTCTTTAGGTTTTTAGCTTCTTCTGTTTAACTTCAACTGAGATTTAAATTTTTTAGCACTAAGAGCATTTAAAATCACAGCTTTCAGCTGCTAGATCAGCACCCTACAAGATAGACCTTTTTTAAATTTCAAAAGATGAGTCGTTTTACTCTTGTTTCTTACTTTTGCTCAGGTAAACTCACACCCCCACCCCCTATAATTTGGGTTAAACCACCACATTAAATTCGTATTTTTAATTATAGGTGTAATAGATACTGGAGCTCTAAAGCAATTTTTAGTGACTAACTGCTCTGATTGCTACAAGAAAATTATCCTAAATGTTCCAGTAATTTAGTTTTATTAGGAGTGCACCACTTTCAGTTTTTTGGCCAATCACAGATCTTTAAAAAGTCTGACATACTGATTCAGATTTTGATCCATAACAATTTTTTCATAACAATACATAACAAAAGATCACAATACACCTTTAATTTAGTTTTAAGGTCATTTTACTGAAAAAACTGTAACAATGTCCATGAAAAGATTTGACAAACGTGACAATGATCTCAAATGTAAATGAAGGTTTCAGAGGGGCAGGGGTGGCTGATTTATGGACCTTTGCAGAGGTAGATATTTTTGGATGAGATCACATCTAAGTATCAGCAGATCATTATCTCACAAAATTTAAGGAAAATGGGTGAAATCCGCCAGTGCATCTTTATTTTTCATATCTCTTCCTCCTGTTATTAGGTTGCAATTACAACATTTTAATAAAAAAGATGTTTCTTTGAAAAAGAAAAGTTTTGTTGCCAATATGTATCAACATTGATGTCATTTTTACATTTGCAGCTTGACGTAAGTTTAATTTTGCCAGAATGAGGGCATAAATGTCTCTTTGGTTTGTGAAGGTCGCAGACCCTGGTGTAAACCCATCAAAGAAGGGTTTCAATCTTGTACTTAAGCTGCAACCTTTACATTTCCCTCAAAGGTATTTGTTGTGTAATATTGCTTTACTTTTTGTTCCTATAAAACATGTTAAGTTTTTATCAGTAGATGTAATCGAATGAGTTTCTCCTACAGTAGGTCAGGGACTCTGTTCCCACTCTGATTTGCACAAACATTCAGAGAACGTGTTCACCCACATGATGAACATTTATTAGATTAAACGTTTATTAGAATGTAAAAACTGCAATGATGCAAGGTGCAAATTATAACCCGGATGAGGATGTTTACATTTAGCACCTTGCCCTGAATACATACAGGGTGATCAACTAGCTAGCTTGTTTACTGGCGACCGTTGAATGATCTGATGGGGAAACATGTTTTGGGTAGAAATAGAAAAATAAATCGGCCAGATGATAGTTTTTAGCCGACCTTAGCGTTTTTATTTTCTTGCAGTAGTCTTAGAAGTCAACAGATTTTTTTTTTGTTTGTTTTTAAAAGACGATACTGATTATTTGATATATGCTGCAGGACAAAAGAAAAAACTGTAATTATGGCCAAAAATATCGACCGGCTGATGCCTGTCAACCTCATACTGGTATTTGCAGATGCCAACATGAGTTTGCTGATTCGTTTGTGCATTCAGCAGCCATGCCTTTTGATTGCTAAGGTGTATAAATCGCATCATTGTTACCTCCTCCAAGGAGGTTACGTTTTTGGTCAACCCTCATCGCCATGCAGGGGGCCAAAACATCTCGCCTGGTCAGCCAGACCCTAAAGACTCCCTTTCCAGAGACATGGGCCAGTATCAGGTTTTGCAAGCCAACAACGTCCTTAACGAACCCATTACTACGGGGTGGACCTGTTTTTTTCAGTTAAATTTGCATGTTTGGTTGGTTGTGCAACTGTATAAACCTCCAACTCAATGCTACTCCAGACAATTTGAATTGAGAAAACTTCATGGATGGGATGCGAAATGTTTTCAAACTTGGATAACAAAGTCCAGTGTTTTGTCTTTTAACTTTTTTGGAACAAGGATAACTTTTATAACATTTTTACCCGAAAAAGCACTCCAGTCCAAGGAACACTCCATTATATTTTGATGATGATCCTCATCTGAATCTGGATGCTAATTTAGTTTTTTTATGGATTCTTTATCATTATTTGGCAGAACAAGCAGTTCCCCCCTAAACCACAGAGTGGCAGCAGTGACTATTAAAAGCTTCAGCTTCGGACTCAAAAAAGTCCAGAAGTATTATACTGATGACAACTCAGGAAAGGTGAGCCACGCCTCGCTCAAAGTCTGATCTGATGATCAAATAAGAAAGCAGATTGAATGAAGAAAGCGTGAGCTGAACAAACACCAGAGGCTGCAGACACCCGCTGTGCCTTGCTTAAAACTTATGGAAGGATTTGAAGGAAATTGTTACCAAAGGTGCACCTCAGTCCAAGAAACAATTCATTAAAATTTGGTAATGATCCAGATCATGTGTGAGTTTTAGCTATTGGTGTAATTCACAATATGGGCCAAATTTTTGCTGCTTGGTGGTGATCTGCGCTCTCGGAGTGCTTTTCTAGTTAATGTTTTCTTTGGTTTGTTAATAAAGGTTTTTTGTTGTAATTGAGACTTGTGCATTTCTTATTGCATCATTTTTATAATGTAAATAGAGAAGGAAATAACATTATCAGTTCCAAGAATCAATAAAAAAAGATGGCAGCCAATATTGGATATCAGTTATAGACTGACATCAAAATAATTGCTATTGGCCTTAAAAAAAAAAACTGGTTTAAGATGTCCTCTTTATATTCTATTGAATCATGTCTCTTCTGTAGGAAAAAAAAAAAATCAATGCACTGAACTGGTAGGCAACACATTTGGAACACAAAAAAAAAACAACAACCAAAAAACAATGCATTTTCAGATTTCTCTTTGCTAATATTTGAATGTTATATTTTCCTTGCACTGCAGCTCTGGTTGTTGTGTGAATTAATGTGAAACACGCCCAAAGTATGAAAAGTTTAGCGAGTGAGAATGTTTGCATGCTTTATTGATCTAAAGTAGAGTTTCTCTGATGCTAGTCTTTAAAGACGGTTAGTTTAGATTGTATCACTCCAGATTTTACAGAGTGACCTGATATACAGCAACAAATGTCACCTCAGCTCAAACCTTAGAGCTCCCTATTTTTACCTGGTGAGGAAAAAGTCCTAATTTCCTCTCTGATGCATCTCATCCACCATTATTAAAGGAGGTTGCGGAGGGCATCTGTAAAAAAAACAATCCAAATACAGATTTAGAGCCTTTGACTGACAGAACACAAGCTTGTGATTCTATTTTGGCGATAATCCAAAATTAGAAGCAGTATGTAATCTTTTTATGAGCTCCTAGGAAGTATATATGTTTCTGAGGTATATTTAACTTCTTCCTACCTGAGCTGGTTTCACCAGGCTTTCATTAAATTCTGTTTTAATATTGCAGACTTAGTGAGTTCTACAAAAATTCATCTGTTGGATCAACATGAAATCTGTAGTAAAACTGGTCAAATAAAAAGCAGCTGTAGGTTTAGCTTTGATAATGAGGCTCTGGTTCCTGCTTTCTAAGTGCATGAATGAGCATGTGTGCACGTGCAGCTGCTGGAGGGGTTCATTTTGTCCTCCCTTTCTCATGACTTGCAGCTCCTCGCCCGGGCTTTGACCTCGCTGTCCTGAGATGCCTTCTGCATGAAACTCCTATTTCTCTGCATCCAGCTCCTTCTTTTTTCAGCCTTGTTGCAAAAGCTGCTTTTGCTCCAGCAGCAGACGCAGGTGTGTCTACCTCCTGCACCCTCCTTTCCTGTTCCCCTATCACCGCAGTACGGCAGTCTGTTTGGGAGGCGGCCATTTCATTGTTCTCGTACCCGCTCCACCTATCGCTGCCTAGAGGGGTTCTGGGTCGGATCTGGCTGCTCTGGTCCGAATCACTGGGACACTTGGCACTTTGCTGCCCTGTCTGGGTTGTTATTATTTCTGTCTGGGCTCTCTCTACATTCTCTGCAGCAGACTGCTGCCATCTTGTTACAGCTCCCAGTCCGCCCGTCGCTTCGGAGCTTGAACCGAACCGTCCGACCCAGAGTTTCTGTGTTTGTTGGCATCTCTATCCTGACAGAAACGCTTCAGTTTTCATACATGCCTGTTCTTGCTTCTATAGTGTATTTTTTTTTTCTCCAGGTTATGTGCTGCAAACATTATCATCAAAGTCTGAAGCTATTGGATTAGAGAGGATTGATTTGCAGTAGCTTGTTCAGACAAAAAATGCTGCACAAGAAACTGCATTAGTTAAAACTTTTCCTCAAATTAGTTTTCGCAATAATCAGTTGTGATTATTATATTAAGTTTGTTTTTGGAATCCATGCTTTCAGTGATGATGATGATAATAAAGCATATAAATACTGACGGAAATGAGAATGGTTGAAAAAACATGGCTCGATAACCGATATTTAAATATATCTAAAGGCTTTTTAAGCACCTGTTTCTGTGCTCCTGTGTCAACTTGTTCCCCTTCGAGGGCAGAACCCACCAGAGAAAATAAACCTCCTGTGATTGGCTACTTTTTAAGAAATCCCCGCCTCCCGCCTTCCACTGATCCACTCCTTAGGTTTCCATTTTTTAAATTGCAGCATTTCCATTAAATAGCAAATACAATTAAAATTGCACCTGAAGACGATTATTCATGGAGAAAACATGATAAGATGATTGTAGTTCAGCAAAAGCCTGTTAATCATTTATCTGCTTTGCTGAAGCAGGGAAACCTCTAAAACATGATATAGATTTGATAGATAGGAAATAAACATTAACATCTATAAACGTTGCATTTGGGTCAGAATTATATTTAAAAAAAAGCTCAAGATTAACAAAAAAAAAGACATTTCATACCCCAAACAATGAAACTATAATATGGACCAAAACCATATTATAAAGCGAAATTTGACTTATGTTAAATAATAATATAAGAGTACAACAGCTCAGTTGGTAAGTTTTTTTTTGTATTAGTCCTGAATTACGTCAAACAACTGCCAAATGCACGACGTCTGCCACAGATCAGTCTGTATTTTGAACTATTGGACGCCTTAGCGGCTGAACTTTCTTAGTCTTCCAGGGGAGCAACTCTCGACAATGACAAAAGTTGACATGAGGACAGAGAAACAGAAGATAATCCTCCTCATCTTGAAACAAAATCAGGAACTACATAGAAATAAACATTGTTGTTAATCTGGATAATTTTATTGTTTTAACACTGGTACCATGTGCTTTAAAATGATCAACATGGTCTGATACATATTCATTCATTCCCATTTTTAATCATCTCAATATTTAGTGACCTCCTAATGACTCCTCAATTAAATGTTTTAGTGCTGATTGGGCCTTTCATAACTCCACACATCTGAGACCTGTTTGACTGAGACAAAACAGCACATATTTTGGATGTAGAGGTGAAAGGATAAAGATTCTTCTTCCTTTTTTTTTTTTATACCCTATTTGAATCAAAAAAATTTAAATTTCCCTGATACTCCAAAATAAAATCTAGTCCAATGACATCTTTATAGAATAGAATAGAATAAGAAATCCCTTTATCGTCCCACAATGGGGAAATTCTGGTGTTTACAGCAGCAAAAAGATTATAAAAAAAAAAATCACACAAATGTGGATCTTAGAAAGTGTATAAGAATAACATAATAGTGAAGAGTTAAAAAAATAAATAATAAATAAAATGTTCAGTATGATCTCTGAAGGCCGCTGAGGTTTTTAGAGAACGGGGAGCCTGGTGAAGACCAAATAACATCACAGAAGTCAGGGATAAAGTTATGAAGAACTCATATAAAAAGTTAAACATCCGTCCATTGACAAGAGAAGGATTTTGTTAACCAGTCGCTGTAGAAGTTTTTCTTACAGTGGGTCTGGAAAAGCCTTTGATTAGAGAAACTTTGTTCAACAGTCTGATGAGGTGAAGATTCGACCATAATGTTCTTCATTTTTTAATTTTTTTTTTTTGGTGCAAGTACCCGGTTCAAACCCCACTGCCTGAAACTTTGGTTAAGTGAAAAGCTTTAGTTAAAGGTATAGTGGAGGATGTTCTTTTTCTGGGTGGATCATTTAATAAGTGCTCTTCCTAATTGTCGATCCTTTTGGTGATATGTTTATGTAAGGCCTACGTCCTATGTGCTTGTCCCCATTTTCACCAACCCTATGCCCAGAAATACCTCCCCTCTCGCACACTGATGAGAAAGGGGAACTTTTAAACATATTCTTAATGTTTTCATATTTCTTATGCATGGATGCCCTAAAATTGAGAGTTTTGGTGAACAGATAAATTCGAATGAATACGATTTTTACATGTATGGAGACATGTTTTAGTCGATGTGCTATAGTCAGTGTCCAATGAATATATTCTCTGCTCCGTGGATGGCATTCTATATAATTTCTGACAAAACATTAAGAATATGTTTAAAAGTACTTTTTTCCGTTCAAACTTCAATGCGTTTTCTCATCAATGTGTGGGAGTTTAGGGCGATGCATGTTCCTGCGACGGAAGGATGGATGTTCTCAGCATTTATCCATGCATAAGTAATGTGAAAATATAAAGAATATGTTTTAAAGTTCTCTTTTTGTTCATATTTCCATCTGTTTTCTCCTCAGTGTGCGAAAGGGGAAGTATTTCTCTGCATAATAGGGTGGTGAGTTTTTCATCGTGGAAAAATTGCAAATCTTCTTTTGGAAAGTAAGCTTGATGAGCGATGCAAACAGCAACTTTTAAATGGAGCGTGCACGAGGATAAATTGGCTCGTGCACGCTCTCACACATTATTAATAGATGTTCCCTCTCAAAAGTGGGTACAGGGTTGTGCATGTGCATTTTTTTTTTTAAGTGGAGAGGGCGGGTTTTTTTCAAAAAAATTGTGAAAATCCTCCACTATACCTTTTAACTAACACTGCACATCACCAGTGAAGCAGTGAGATGGTTTTCTGACTTTGGCCAGAGTTGAATTAGAAATGGATGAAGCTAAAAAATATGGTGAATTGAAAAAAGCAGAGGCTTAAAATGCTCGGGGAGAGCTTCACCTTCTAGCAGGGCAGTGACACAAAACATAAAGCTGAGCTACAGTAGAAGAGTGTAGATCAGAATCTGATTGGGAACCTAAGGAGAGAACTTAAAAATGGTTCCAATTTGTTCAATCAAATCTGACTTGCTTTCGGCTAATTTGCAAAGAGAAATGTGAAAAAATCTCAGCATCTAGACGATAAAGTTAGTAAAGAAATTACTTTACTTACCCTATATTTTTAAAACCAGACAGTAGAACCAAAAAGAAAAAAGTCCTATTAACCCGTGGTTCCCAAATGTTTAAGCACTCATTTTTGCATTTTTTTAATGACATTTACCTTTTTTTTTATATACGGTATGTAATTTTAAATCATTATTTAATTATATCATATTTTATATAAATAAATAAATAAATGTTATATTAACATAATTCATGGTACAGTTATCTGTTTCATTGGAAAGTCACATTTATTTATTCCTGCCATATTTTGGCCCCTTTTATACGTCACATTAATCCAATTAATATAATGATTAAAACCATCCTGTGAACTTGGTGTTTCATGGCCCTAGCAAGTTCCCTGACCCCCACTTTGGGAACCCCTGTGTTCAGTATGTAAGGTTTATCTATTTAAAAAAACACATCCGGAGATTTAAAATGACTTTTATCTTTAATCCCTTAATGCCTAAATTTATACCCAGCTGTACAACAAAAAAATAGAACTTGTGCTTTTGCTTTTGGAGGAAGCTGGAGTACCCAGAGAGAACCCACGCATGCTAAGGGAGAATGCAAACTCCATGCAGAAACACCTTGAGCTGGGAATCAAACCCAGAACCATGTTGCTGCAAGGCAGCAGTGCTACAAATTCAAACATAATGTTGAAAATGTTGTTCATTCAGATGTTAACCCTCCTTAAATGACATCACTATACCTCTATTTATTTATTTTTTTAATGTGCATAACCATTACCATTCAGGTAATTTACTGAGTTTATACGGTCTTCCATTGCATCTTTGCACATTGATCATGTTTAGTTTACACTTTCAACAACTAAATACTATAAAAAGCACATTTCATGGTATCCTTCTTAGAAGCATAAACCATGTTGATTGTATTTAGCCTTTTCATAACATGAGGACCCAAATTTGGGTCCTCAGCACTCGCCCCAAGATGGTTTTTAGACCTGTAACATATTCTCTGGGGTCTTGCCTTTATTTTGATACCAAAACAATTAAAATAAACTCTGTAGTTCTTGAGATATATTCAATTCATTTTGGGCATGTTATTTTCAAGCATATTTCTCGAAAACAGGCCTAGTGTCCAAGAGGTTAAACTGAAACTGTTATGCAGCTAGTTAGGTTCACCTGTCCATTAAAACTAGGGCTGGGTGAAAAAATCTCACTTTTTTCCCAACCAAATCTGATTAATCCTTTTTTTCTCCCTCTCACTTAAGTTTCATAATAAAAACATTCCAACAAATGTCATATGTTGCTTACAGGAGCTAGCTTTTATTTGGTCATCCCCTTTGGGTTGTGACCTAAAATTAAAGGGCAACTAAATTCCAGAACATTTTTGTAAAACATTGAAATTATTATACTTCACAAAACCTCAATCGAAACACTTTTTTTCTGCATCACACAAGTCATGTGATCTACATCTGGATCTTACTGCCTTGAACAAAGACGAAGAAGAGCTAACTTGGATTCATGAGGAGACTCAGCATTTTTGTCCATTTAGTTTGCAGCGATTTGCACAAGGAGCAGTAGAGCTGCATTTTTGAAATAGCAGAATAAAAATTCTATTTTCAAAAATGAATCTTCATAAACAAAAAAATGAAATCAATCATTTTTTATTGTTTAATTGCCCTGCCATTGATAAAACACTCCTCTCTGCAAGTTGATCCTCCATAACAAATAGTTTTATGGACATAAATAATGTCTAAAAATGGTTCGAACTAAATGTTTTATCCCATTTCTACATTTTCAACTTGCTACATCCTCATACTTAGTAATTACTTTTTTCTTTTTTTTTTTTTTACTGATTTTTTTACTGTAGTTTTCATGTGAAAAAACTGATTCAAATGTGCATATTTATCCTCATTGAGTTGCAGTTCAAGTCTTTGGTGAAAAACGTGGCTGTAAGTAGGCGGGCGGCCAAAGAGATACAGAAGTAAGTTCAGAAGGTCTTTAATCCTCTTAGACACGCTGCCAAGTAGACCGCATTATACTGAAATCATAAAGACCATAAAGAAAGAAAACTCTCCCAGGAGATGGCATCTATTCATCCACAGTTGGCAGATTTACAATTTCTTCTGTATGTTGGTTTTTGTATGTTCTGTAGATTGACACTGATCCTGCATTTACAAGGTCAAACTCTGCATTATTTTATGCCTCAACTGTAAAGCGTTTCAAACATCTCACTCACAGTAATATCTCATCAGTGTTCTTTTTCTGATTAACTGAGAATCTTTGTTGTTTTGTTCGTTGTTTTTTTTTTTGCCGCTTTTAGAAAACAGTTATAAAGATGATTGTCATGGTTAGAAGGTGACTCTGAACGAGAGTAACTATAGAGGCAGGTGGTAGGTTAAAAGGGTTATTGAAAAGGATTGTGTGTCTGTACAAGAAGCCGTGTGGTCTGGTCTGTTTCTTCTGGGCTTCTGCTGAGAAGATGAGGAGACTGCTGAATGAATGGAAACAGTTGCTAGAGGATTTTGCTGGGCTGATCACTCACTGGAGAGAGGCTGGGGTTCGATCTTAGGGGGAGTGTCTCCAGTGGTCCGAGTGCTGGTCCAGTACTTTCTCTCTGGTTGATGGTTCGAGGGTGGACAGGCAGGTGAGCGCAGGCAGGAGGGCTGAGCGGGTGATCGGCCCGTGATCCCTCTCGGGTTCCTGGTTGCGTTCAGACGGGGAACCAAGGTCTGTGGTTCCAGGCTGGGTTTCAGAGTCAGAGGTTCTGCAAAGAAGGTGCAAGAGCAGAGTTTAGACTAAGGTTTGAATATCAGGAACAGGACAAGGTTTGGTCTGTACCAACGCTGAGGCGTTACAAACTGACGCCCTCCTCCTGGTTCCAGCTCCTTAGATGTAGTGCACCTGCCCGTCCATCCCTGCTGAGGAGAGAGAGAGAGAGAGAAAGCCTGGCCTGCACCCAGGGCCCGGAGTATGACAATGATTTCAGAAATCATTTACCTGATATTTGCCAGAAGGAGTGAGCAATTCCAACCAGTGTTTTCTTGTTAAGCTGCAGTGATATGGCAGTACTACACCACTATGTCCCCATTGTGGGACAATAAAAGGATTTTCCATCCCATTCTATTCTATTCTATCAAAGCGCTTCATATCGACCTTGGTTTAGAAATAAATAAAAAAAAACGCTGGATTTTGTTTTCCAAGTTTGAAGACGTTTTGCTAAACATCTTCAAACTTGGAAAACCAAGTCCAGTGTTTTTTTTTTTGTTTGTTTGTTTTTTTTTTTGGTATGACTATGACCTGGATGACTGAGAATCTTCACCATCACTTGGTTAAGAAAACCTAGATCCTTGTTGAATTTGTTTGTCAAGGTAGCACTTACTACATTCCTCTTTAAAAGAAAGAAAAAATTATTTGTATTTCAGCAAAAATGGCAGAATAGCTTTTTTAAATGTATCTGTGAAGAGCTTGAGTTGACGTTTTCTAGAAGACATCTGACTGTCACCTAAGAGGCATCTATAGTTCTAACTAGTGTTTGGGACCACTGAGATTAATATACCGTAGGTGGAACAAAGAATTAGAGGAAAACGAAAGGTGGCTTTGATCCCTCCTCTGGATTGGCCAAGGAGGTCACCAACGAGGCGTTAATGGTCGTTAGGGGGTCTGATGGGTTGTTTACTCACTCATTGGAGTGGTTTTAGTCACATGCCTCATTCAAGTGTGAGTCAGGTGGGGTCAGGTGAGTGATGCACGACTTTACACGAGTGAATAAAGGGAATGTGATTGGTCGATTATCAAGGGGGCGAGATTGTTGTGGCGGAAGGTTCTTCAGTTTTGAATCTATAAAAGTTCCACGTTTCATTTGTTTTTGTATAGCTATAATATATATACAAGTCTGAAATGTATAAATTATTTCAACGCGGGGTCATACGGCATTTCATAATACTGTTGACATCAGTCTGATACTGAACAGAAGGTATTCAGACTGCTATATTTAACAAAGTGCATGTTGTTCAGGAGCGAGGATGAAGGACAGAAAGAAGCGAAGAAGAGTGATAAACACATGGAAAGGCAACAGGTCAACAGCCGTTTGATTTCTCAGTATTTGTTGTTTCAAGACGCATAACAGAATGTGTAATTCATTCGAACATATTAGATAATGCTTGTTGACAGTATTAAGTGGCGAAGAACAAGTGGTTTGGGGTGTAAAATGAGGTGTCTGCATACCCCTCAGAAAAATAAGTATTTGAGCCCCTGATGAACAGACAAAAGGTTCCAAAAGGAGCCGTCACCAGCATCGCAACTCAAACTCTGATCACCTTATTGTATTGTATCTTACAATTGGTTAACAGTGTTTATCTAGTTAACGTGTCTTAAAATATATCGGATACTGGAGCTTTAGCTTGGTAGTAGACAGCTTGCAGTGGATGTCATAAAATGTCCCTTATTTTTAAATACAAAACTTGGCAGGTATGAAAATGACATAGATTTTTGTTGGGAATTGGTGCTATATAAATAAACTGAATTTAATTGAAATCACTGTTCTAATTAAAAGGAACAAAGCCTGTTCTAAATCAAATCTATATGTACCAAATGCAAAGTGTAATGAAGCCACTTTTATTAACTTTAAACCTCAAGGTGTTAACATGGAATAAAAAATACAGTTATAAAATAGAAGAGGCTTAAGATTTCAATAAGATCTTTATGGTTTCCTTTTGTAAAATGAATATATATATATTTTCAATACTACACCTGCTCTGAACAAATCCATCCAACTTTAGCCACATTATTTTACTCTGGAGTCTCAATGACCCGATACACAAATCCTGCTGATCACATCATTTAGTCTGTAGAAATACAGACCAAGCGATGTTGACAGATGCATACTCTGTCTTGTGGCCAATCATTTACCATAACTCAATGGTGGATGATGGTGGAAAAAAATGTCATTAAAAATTGAAATAATGCACTTTCTAGGACCAAGATTAAACTTTTCGGATGTTTTGTGGCAAGAATATATACTTTTTAAACTAAGATCTTTATCTGCATTTTTAAAATTCCACTTCATCCAATAAAAAAAGCTTTGGTGTTTCTCAGCCCCAGCCGGTTTGGCATCCTTCAGCCGACCGAGCTTGCTTCCCTCCCTCTCCCCTGATTCCCGTCTCACCTTACTGAACCAGCCGCTGGGTGGAAGTTAAACACATAACCCATTTAGATAATATCAAAATATTAATGTTTTGATTATTTAAGACTTTTATTTGTTATTCAATAACTCTCAAAGTTAAGCTTCAAAACTAGATCATTTTGTTTTACTGTACTGAAGATTTATTAAGAGATGAAGACTAAGCTGATCTTCATATGCCTGCAGCTACGGGACAACTGCTGAACTTCCTCAAGGATTAAATAAACAAATTCACAACAAAAACTGGATCTAGCCAAAAATATTAGAAAAGCTGGATAATATTTATCTTCAATATTGCAAACTTAAAATTTAATGTTATTTCTACAGAAACAATAATTGTTTAATGATCCCCCAGGCTTATATATTTTCCAGAAGAACATCGTTTTCTTCAGCTTTAAAAAAAAAAAAAAAAATCAAACAGAAAGATGAGGGTCAGTTCTGTCTGATTTTTGACATGTCCCGTTAACAATAAAAGTTAAGATCCCTTATGTGCATCAAAACAATCATATGTACATAGGGTTTGATTCAACCTTCGTCATCATATGTATGTTCAAATAATAATCATTTGCATCATCTAAGATTTGTCTTTCCGTTTGATAGTGATGTTATGAGATGACGAGGCTTTGAGTAGTGTGTTGAGTAACGGAGGGGGTGTTTCCCCGATGCGCTTGTCAAGGCGTTATTCATTTAGGGGAGGAGCCAAAATGTATGACTTCCGAAGCCTCTCTACCGCGTGACCCTTTCAGGAAGTGGTTTGGATTGTGCGAGAACTTGGACAGGCTTTTAAACAGCCTCTCTACTCAGTCAAGATGATGGAGTTTGTAGAAGAGTTGCTGTCAGTTGGATAGAGTTTGGCCATATTCTAAGAATAGATTGGTTGGAAAAATACCCAATCTAGCTGGTTAAAACTGTTTTGGTCAAACAATGGTATGATCAAAATCTGAGCAAGCCACTGGTTACAGTTGTAACATTGGTTTTAAGTAGTATTGCTTTTTGGTGTGCAGTTACCATTTTTAGTTGCGTCAGCTGTAATACATTGACTTCCACCCTTAAAGTTGGTGTTTCAAGACCTAACTAAGACTTTTGAAACAATAACAAGTATTTTGCCTAATGTGACTACTTTGTATTGGTTTGCCCTAGTACAAATATGGATTCGGTAAAGACTGCCAAATTCGATTGGTTGGTTTAGTCAAAAGATTGGTTGAACACTTCCAACCCATTTAAAACCAAAAACTGTGGAAAAACAATTATGTTTGAATAAAAAAGGACTAACACATTTCATTTTGCTCATCATTGCCAAATTTGAACAAACACTTTCATTGTCTGCTTGAGCTTATTTCACTAAAATGGCAAAAAACAGTGTGCTTAAATGACTGTTCTCTTGTAAGACATTTTACACAAAAAAAAACTCAGAAAAGATTTTATTATACACACCAATCATTAACAATTTCAAAGGAATTTAAATGGGAAAAAACAACAAGAAAAACAAATTCCAAAGAATCACAGATTTTATTACTAACTGTAGTTATGCACTCCGCCAGTAGGTGGTGACACGTTTACATGAAGCCTCATGAACTGTGGGGATGGTTGGAGCTATTGGCCCAAATGGTTCAATGCCTCACGAGGCTTCATCTCACCATCACTACTGTTTGATAAGAAAAAAACAAATAAACTATGTACCTTCGTTGAGCATATAGACAAAGTTTAGCAGGGACAGGACTCAGTAACACAGAATAGAGCTACTTAATTGTCATGAGTCATAGGAATGAGAATTTAATATCGATATTGTCATGTTGAAATCTCTAGAAACGTTTGAATGCTGTAGAAATGATGAAAAGAGCAACCGAATCAAAGTTTCTGATGAGTTGTTCTGTTTTCAGAAGACTCTGAGGGTTCCATGTGGTACTGGCTTAAAGCGTGGCTTGACATTACCATAGTAGGTTACATCAAGGTATTGACAACAGCCCCGTCCACACGAAGTCAAACCCTGGCCTAAATTCACTAATTTTTCACCAAACCAGCCTCTCATCCACACGAAGCCGGCGTTTCGGGGGTCTGTAAACAATCTTTTTTTTATTCAGTCTTCAGAGTGGGAAGATTTTGAAACACTGTTTTCGTGGTTCCATCTTTAAGCTCTGACCGCATTTTTTTTCCTTACACGCATGCGTCATAGCGTCGCCTCTAAACACGCATGCACAACACAGTATCACAACAACAATGGCGCCGTACTGTGTTGAATGGTTGCTGCTCATGCTACTCACCCTGCTGTCGGGCTTACAACAGAATCTTCTTCTTCTGGAATATCTCCAGGAAGAACAGAGCAATATCGACGACATAGTTCATCACCTCAATTTGACTGAACATTTCGTTGCCTGTTTTCGCCTATTTTTGCTTTGGCACCACAGCGCCACTTACAGGCCTGGCATACATTTTGCAGCGTTTTCATGCATTCATGTGGTCAATCACATTTATTTTACGTCTCCGTCTTTAAGACAAACGTTCTGAAAAATATAAGCGTTTCGTGTTCGTTTGACTTCGTGTGGACGGGCCTTATACTGTTCAGATGATAAGATGATGAGATAAACCTGTGTGCAATGACACAGGTGTAAGAGAAGCAGCAAGCTCAAGATGTCTTCCAATGAAACCTAGGAACACCACCAGTCCAGCCAAACAATTTTAGCCACATATTAACAGACTTAAAGCTAGCTTAAAGCTTTATATTGAGATGCTGAGCATGCTTTATAGCTCTTACTTCTTGTTCTTCTCTCCCTTCTCTCCAAACATCATGTATTTGTTTTTATCTGTTTCGAGTCCTTCAACCCAAATGTTTCGATGCAGCAAAGTTATCCAAGTCTTCGACCTCCAGCCATCTTAAAGCCACGGTTAAAAAGTAAATGTTAGCTGCAATATGAAATATAATCCAGACATTTGCAAGATTGACTGAACTCAGTACATAACATCATAATGAGATCATAGCTCAAAATCATTGGCTATTGACTCAGAAGCTGCCAAACAGAGACTGCTGCTCTGCTTTATTTGTACAAAATAGGAAAAGTCTTGGCTTTTTCTGCTGTGAATTCTAATCACAGTAGCAGAGTATAAACCATATTGCACGACATGCAGTGGTTATCATGTGGAATGTAGAAGAAATCTGAGGCAGAGATGAAGGCCAGATGTTCCAGTTATGCATCTGAACTCAGTGGCTTAACTGTATGAAAATGAAGCAGGCATGTGACGGCCTGATGTAGAGACAAAAAAAAAAATAACTGTCACAGTACGGCTCAGAACAACCAATACCAGACCCAGTTCTGAGAAACGACCATCAAAGAGCATCAAATAAACAGAGGAGCAAATAAAAATAGTAGCAGTGCATGAGTAGGAGTATTTATGAGGAGCTGCATGTAAGTCACCTAGTTACAGTTTGCATAGCAACTAATGCAGCTAAACCTCTCCAGCATTTCAAGAGGTTGTAAAGATGTACAAAGCCTCATAAGTAATTCTTACCTATTCGGGCAAAGTTACTCCTGCTAATTTTCATATATTTTATTTGGATTTTATGTGGTAGAAAAACATAAATACGTGTGAAAGGAAAAGGTGATATGCATGCATTTTGACCTTTTTTTTTTTTTTTTACAGATAAAGTTGTGTAAAAGTGTGTCTTTACACACTGAAAGAGACACACATGATGAAGACTACCTTTAATTGTGAGCAGAACTTAGATTAACATCCCAGAATGTCAACATAGGATATGACAATAGAGTAAGTGAAAGGGGAAAAATATTATTATTTTTTATATTTGGCCCTTGATTTTACATTATTACATCATGTTCTACTCACCCATATGAGTCTTGTGTCATTTGAAGCTGTTCTGAAGATATTCCGTTAGGTTATATCCAAGTAACATTTTCCTATGGGCAAACGACTTGAAGGCACAAACTAAACTGTTCATAATTTATTCTTTATGGTACGCCAGCATTCATAACATGTAGGCGAATCATTGTCCCCCAGAAATCCGAGGTTATGTTTTTTATTTTTATATCTTTTAAAAACAAAGCAGAGTGTGTATGACGTCATCTGTGTGCGCCGGCTACCGTTCATTCATCCTGTCCGCTGAACTGCTGCTAGTTTTACTCACATGCCTGGAAGATGTCTAGTGCTACTTCCACAGATGATCTCGCTCTCGAAATGGAATTGAACGATTCAGATTAGCTCGCCGAATTAATAGAAGGGGTAGAGCGTAGCCGTCTGTGGCCTGGTCTGCCTGTTACAACTCCATTCCGGCGTGCGGATGACGTCATACACGCTCTGCTTTGTTTTTAAAGAAAATAAATAGAAAAAATATAACCGCAGATGTCTGGGGGACAGTAATTTGCCTACATGTTATGAATGCTGGCGTACCATAAAGAATAAATTATGAACAGTTTAGTTTGTGCCTTCAAGTCATTGCTCAAAGGAAGACGTTACTTGAATTGCAAAACCGCATATCTTCGGAACAGCTCCAAATGACACAAAACTCATATGGGTGAGTAGAACATGATGTAATAACGTAAAATAAAGGGTCCAATGTAAAAAAAAAAAAACAGCGTTTCTCATTAAGGTGCATTCAGATAGAGTGAGCTGTCTGTAAGGAGGGCGGTGGATTTACTTAGTATCCCTACAGTATGCAAACTGCATGGGAAAGGGCGGTGAAGCAGCCAGCAGTGAACCCCACGCGTTGAGGGCGTCCACTGCTCCGCTTTCACTTCGTGTTAATAGATAGAACTGAGGTGCTGTCAAAAGGCACCACATGGAGAGAACGGAGCGGTGATTGCTAACCTCAGCATAGACCCTGGTTCTGTACCGCCGAATCCGACCATCATCCCATGCAGCTCTGGATGAACCAAAGTGATCTACTTTTTCAGCACTTATATTTTCAAAAATCGACGATCTCCCCAAGCCGATGCAAAGGTTTGGCATAAAGAACAGTTTTGCGGCAACCGGTAATGTTATGTTTCACCCGTGCTTGTGTTGCGAAGTGGCGACAGCCAGACCTTGACAGGAAATGCCTTCGGGTAAACATGGCCACTGTTGTATTCAGGAATGCCTTATGTTATGCTGTAATGTCTTTAAACTTGGAAAACAAAGTCAAGGGTTATTTTTTAACTTTTTTTTTGAAGGACTATGACCTGGATGACTGAGAATCTGCACCAGCAATAACTTTATATTCTGAAATGAGAGTAGCACTAACGTCTGCTGCAAAGGCAACGTCATTGGCAAGGATAAAGATGTTTGTATCTTAAAAACCAAAAACCAAATCAGCACAAGTTTCTGCACAAGTATCTGCACAAATTTGTGCAGATAAAACTGCACAAATCCAGTAGCACTGAAAAACTAATGTACACCATTTTTATAAGCTTTTATAAGCAATAGGAGCAGTAGAAGCATGTGACACAAAGGCACTGGAAGAAAGTACTGAGCAAAACCAGGCAGCAAACATTAGAAAAACTAAAATTAAAATAATTTAAGGCCTGGAGACCCTTGTGGCTAAAGTTACACAGTGTCACTTTAATTGTTAAAGATTTAAAAAGTATGCTTTTCACACTTGTTCTCAATATGTAGAACAAGAATTTCTGTCTGAGTTTTAAATTTACATTTGATATACTGCCTGATCAAGGGAATCGGACATATTGTGTGTTATAGGATAATGACCTTTTTAAAAGTCAAATTGGGAATTTTTTGAAAATTAAGATATAAACTGTAGGTTAACAGCTACAATTCTTGATTGAATTATATTTTGGCTCCACATGATGCTCATATTCTTTACAGAGAAATTTATTCTCTGCCCAGACCAGTATGTATACTGGAGCCCAACTTCTTCTCCTTGCTCCTGCTCTTTGTTTTGTTTTTTGTTTTTTTTCCCTGTTGTTCACTCTCACAGGTACACACACACACATGCACATTCATTGGCAGTTTGGCTCAGCTTCACACATGGGCATATGCACAAACACACTATCTTTTGTTCGGAGTCAGACAGCATTGAAGGCAGATCCTGTGGCTCTTCTCGGGAGAATGTTAATATGCCTCCTCTGGTCTCTCGGGGGATGCAGAGAATGGACTGTGGCTGCTAATGCACCGTCACAGTAACCCCACTAACTCTCCTCACAGCAACAGGAGCACTGCAGGAATACTCTGCAGTACACACACAACTTACTTCATCGCCACTGTGGGCTTACTGTCATAAGAAGCCATCTTTGCTTGTTTAAATAATCTCCCACAACAATTACAGCTTCAAAACAAAACAGCTAGAACAGCCAGAGAATTACGTGATGTTTACCTTTGGCTACATTATGCAGGGACAAATATTAAAAGTAGACACCTCAAGGACAGCTGTTACTAATTGGTGCTGCAGAGTCATGCAGCCATCACCTCAGGAAACCATAATGGATTCAAGGCTGGATATTCTGAGGCCAGGACCACAACCAAGACGAGAGGCTTTAAGGCCAAAGCCAGACTCTCTGAGGCCAAAAACAAGACCAGAAGCCAAGACCAAGGGGAGACAAGACCCTCTAAGGCCAAAAACAAGACCAGAACCCCAGAAGCCAAGACCAAGGGGAGACAAGACCCTCTGAGGCCAAAAACAAGACCAGACCCCCAGAAGCCAAGACCAAGGGGAGACAAGACCCTCTGAGGCCAAAAACAAGACCAGACCCCCAGAAGCCAAGACCAAGGGGAGACAAGACCCTCTGAGGCCCAAAACAAGACCAGACCCCCAGAAACGAAGACCAAGGGAAGACAAGACCCTCTGAGCCCAAAACAAGACCAGATCCCCAGAAGCCAAGGCCAAAGGGAGACAAGACCCTCTGAGGCAAAAAACAAGACCAAAACCAGACGTTCTTAGGCCAAGACTAAGATCCTCCAAGAACAAGGCCAGGACTAGACCCCTAAGACTAAGAACCAGACCAAGTCCAAACCCTCCAAGGTCCAAAACCAACCCCTCCAAGGTCAAAAACAAGACAATAAAATGGACCCCCAGAGGCCAAGACCAAGAGCAAAACCAAACCCTCTAAGGTCAAAAACAAGACCAAAGAACAAGACTAAGAACAGACTCCAAAGGCCAAGTACTAGACAGAGACTACACCCTCTGAGACCAAGAAAAACACTTAGAGCAAAACCCAAAGGCCAATACCAAGAACAAGACTAGACCTTCTAAGCCCCCCCCCTCTTTGTCTTTGTTCAAGACAAAGAACAGATCTTCCAAGGCCAAGAGCAAGACCTTGACAAAGACCTAGACCAAGAGCAAAACTGAATTTTTGGATTAGACATATTTTTTTATATATATTTTTTTCAAAATAAATAAAAAACAACAAATAATTTACAGCACACACTATATTAGAAATGATTAATCATT
>NW_015151303.1:83339-106980 GCF_000732505.1 Cyprinodon variegatus | reverse complement strand
AAAAGTTTGCTGTAATTAACACCACAATCTCAAGCTTGCCCTTAAGGCCAAGAGCGGTATTGAACCCTACATCCATGGTGGTGGATCTAGAAGTTTTTATGAGGAGACAAAGAAGGAACAATATGTCTTGGTAGTGTAGCAAAATAAATACACGTAGTTGGAATCAACAAACATTTAAAGGTTCAATATTATACTACATTTATGAAAAAATATTAACTTTGAGGCCCCCAATGCATTGTTCTTTGCTTTTTATGCAGGAAAATTCCTCTCAGATTAAGCATACAGCATGTACCAGAAAACATGTCATTCAGCCCTTTTCAAAATGAGCTGTTTTTGCTTGCCAAGCCCCCGCCCTCCAAGAAGGCCATGCCCCCATAACCTGCAACCGTTACAACTACTCACAGTCTGTACAGGCGGTGGCTAGCAGCGCAGAACAATCCATAAAGTAAAGGCCGAAGCCTAATCGATGGGCTGCTGCAGACCACTCTGGACAGTGATTTTGTTAACAACACTAATCTAAATTTTCTATTACATTGGAAATACTAACAAATCTCACTCTAATCGTCTCAATACAGAGTAGGGGTGGAACGGTTCACAAAATCCACGGTTCGGTTCACGGTTTCGTGGTCACGGTTTTCGGTTTGGTTCACGGTTTCGTGGTGTAACCAGGTGTCATTACCACCGCCTTGAATAACAATCTTACTGTATTTAACCTGATCCATAGCAGCTTCAGGTAGGATTTGATGTTGCGCATTCTGCCCCCACACAAACATTTGACTATGGCCCCACAAAAAGATCTTAGCCATCCACCGGAATATTTTAGAGCTTCTCACTCTACCAAAAGAACCAGAACTTATTTTATGGACCATAGAACCAATGTGCCCGATCTAAATCCAACAGAGATAGTGTAAAGTATTGAGTCGAGGAGATGAGAGAGACCCAAAGTCACTATTAAAGCAATGTGGCTGATCCCTTCATGGCCAAGCTACATTGATGCAGGAATTCTTGCAAGAAGAGCACAGCTCCAGTGTTACATGCATAAATGTGCACATATGTGGATACTTTTCAAATGCTCTAATTCCTATATTACTCATTATTTCTTATTCATCTTACATGATGTTTTTTGTGTCAGGGAATGTCGGGGGTTTTTTTTAGCTGTCAAACGAAAGGGATAGAAACTGCAAAGTATAAACACTTGCTCAATATCCTTCTGTATGTATGAGTATGAGTTTCAACAATATAATCTGCATGAGCATGAAATTCTGACATAATACACTCCATTTTTGCCTGATTCAGGAGGTACATCAACTTCCAAGGCCGCGTGTGGGTCAAATAAACACAATTGTGTTATTTCCTAGTTTCATCCTCTTTAGAAACGTGACATGTTCACTGAGTTTCCATTATCTTCAGGGTTTCTTGTATGTGTAAAAATAAGATAATTGAATACGTCTACATTTCATGTTGATAAAAAATGTAAGGAGACAAAGGTGCTCATGCATTTACAGTAACATGTTTAATTACGTATGTTTTTACGTGAACAAACATGAGCAGAAGAAGGATACATCTTAAGTTTTCTAGTTCTTGAAAGAGAAAAGAAAAGTAAAAAAGTTATTTCTAGCCCCCCCCTCTCCTCACACAGTCACCAAATATCTAAAACATGTCTACAATATCATAGGAACAATAACACAGTTGTCTCATATTTAAAAATAAATACCATCAGTTGTTTTCCAATTGCATGTTTTTAGTTAAAATGTTGTCCTTCTAAAGCTTTTTAAGCTTATTAATATTTTTATAGCATTGATGTTCATCAGTGGTTCCCAAAGTAGGGGTCATGACCTCATTGGGGGTCGCGAAATGGTTTCCAATTGTAGCATGGAAGAAAGAATCTTTATTACACCAAAAATACTTCATTTTATATTTTTATGAATTTATTTTCTTTCAGTTTTTACTTTGAACTATTTTTAAAAGAAAAATAATCCATGTAATAATCATGAGAAAGTTTAGTTTTATTTTTGCGGGTATAACTGGTGATGTTACTTCCTCCTTCAGACTATATTCTCCCAGTATTTCACAGGCTTGTCTAAATGTTTTCCAGCAAATTTTAAACAAGCTTCAACATGCTTTTTCTTCAGTCAATGTCATCTTGCGTGTTAAGCTGCATACAGACCATGGCGGT
The DNA here is from genome assembly GCF_000732505.1 of Cyprinodon variegatus. Lineage (NCBI taxonomy): Eukaryota > Metazoa > Chordata > Actinopteri > Cyprinodontiformes > Cyprinodontidae > Cyprinodon > Cyprinodon variegatus. The sequence goes on along the minus strand of NW_015151303.1, from coordinate 104,804 downwards.
TGAGTGCATTACTTATTGTTTTCTTTGAAACAACTGTACCTGCTAATTCAAAGTCTTTTTGAAGCTCTCTACAAGTGGTTTTTGGCTCTTGCACAACTCTTCTAATAATTACGTATTTTCTGTCAGAAATCTTGCACGGAGCACCTAGTTGTGGTTGGTTTATGGTGAAATTATTCTTTCCACTACCGGATTATGGCCGCTACAGTTCTCACTGGAACATTAAGAAGTTTAGAAATCCTTCTGTAACCAATGCCATCATTATTTGCAACGATTAGGTTCTGAAAGTCTTGAGAAAGCTCTTTACTTTTACCCTTAATGAGATGTTTCTTGTGTGATACCAGAGAGACATTTTTAAAGGCCATCATTTGGGACTGAATCAGCTGATATTAATTTGCACTGACAAGGGGCAGGATTTCTTTTTAATTACTAAGAGACTTTGGTTGATGTGTCGGCTTTCCATGCCTTTTTGCATCTCCCTTTCTTCACGTCTTCAGTACTCTTGTGACATTCCATATTATTAAACATAACTTAATTTCTGGAGTGAACGATGGAGAAAAAAAACATCTTTTGAAATATTTTGTTAACCAAGAGCTGATATAGCAGATGAAAACTGGGATCCTATCTCAATATCACTGAAGCTAAGAGTAAAACAATTACATTTTCACATTGTTAAAATAAAACTAGAAATAAAAAATGAAACAGATCCAAGGAACCTTATCTAGTACAAGTAAACATTTATTCAGCGTAAACTTAGTATTATGTTACTCTACAAGTCATCTAGGAGTCGTCTGCGTATTTAGATATAAATAATAACTAAACAATCAATTGTATGAATTAAGGGTTGGTTATACTCCCTGCAGCAGTGTGTTGCTGTGAGCTTGTCGCAGATATTTTTGATTTATGCCTAATTTTGAAGCATGATCTGCGCTGTGTTATTCCACGCCACAATGCAAGACAGACAATCAGGAACTAGCTGTGGGTCTAGACAGGTGAGGCGGTGAGGAAGTGGGGGCAAGTTTGCACGACAACGGAGGGACATGAGGGCAAGAAAGAGCATGCTTCCTGTCTGCAGCACTGTATGCGGGCACCTGCAATTTTGCATTAACAGCAAAAAAAACACGCAGACAACCAGGTTCCTGAGTATAAATCATCCTTTAGTCTATAAATATATAAATATTATGCTTAACAGTTATTGATAAACATAAAATGGAAGTTTTTTTCTGAGAAATGTAGAAACAACTAAGCCACAGAAGTAAGACCATCGTACCTCCTTCCTCCATCATGTGAAGCAATCTCCTAAATACACTCTGGTCTATATATTAAGTTCCAAAAAAGTAAGTAAATAAACAATCCACTGGATATAGTTTCCAGGTTTGAGTCTAGTAAATTGTTTAACATTTTTTTTGAATGACTATGTCCTGGATGACCGAGAATCTTCACCAGCATATAGCAGTTAAAAGAAAATTATCCACCATCATGTAAATATATATTTGTTTTTTGTTTATTTCCAACAGCTGTTGGAAATTCTTGTTTGTCTTTATTTAGAAGTTACAGACGTATTTGATTATTTCCCAGTTGGTACAGATTAGATTGACTTTGAACTGGTTAAGGCACAGATCTGCTATCATGCTTCCCTCAGTGCACACCGGCCCCGGCCGGGCCGTCCCATACAGACATTTTCTGACTGCCACTGGTTAAGGAATGCATTTCACTTCATACTTGTTAACCCAGATAAACAGAGTTAGTTGCTGTCAAGTGTCAGGCTGGTGGATTATTGCTAGTTTCCCATGCAGTAGTTGCAGAACAAGCCAGATTTTAAAGGAAACTTCTTTGAAAAAACAGTTTTAAACTGTTATTTTTCCTTTTCAAACATCTTTCTTCCTCCAAACCTTATATATAATGATAACAATATTCATTCATAAAATGAATACAATCTTTACTGCTGCGTTTATCTGACCTACCTCCTTCTTCCTGTTATTTCCCTATATTTATGTTCAGATTGTTTTGATGAAACACACTGGAACATCATCACTTCCGGTAATCTGTTTCTGCAGCAACGATTCCTGAAACCGAGGCCCCTCATCAATAGGGGTCTGCTGCAAAATAAGGCAGCATTGAGCAAGAGCCAGTCAGTGTCACCTGACCAGAATACATTCAGGATGGAAATCGCTCAGTAGCTGACTAATGATCTGCTGGTGACAGACTCATGGTTTATTTGCTTGTTACATGGGTATATTTGTCATCTTTGTGCCATCATTTAATAAAAACCTGCAGTTAATCCCCAACATGATAAGAATCACAATCCAGGAGGATTGTAATGTACTATAAACTAATGAGCATCTACAAGTTTAACTCCTCCAAGCAAGTGTTACAAACTCGCTCTGCGGCTCTCGTTCATTTTCTGGATGTAACCAAACCAAAAAATTCTTCAATTAGCTCTTCCGAAGAAAAGCAGCAACCTCTGTGTAGCTTCTGAGCCCCTTTTCTTTTTGAAATCAGCACCAATGCAAAAAAGTTTTATGCTTATTCCAGCTATAGACAGTATTTATAAAGGCAGCTTTGAGGTCTGTTTGTAAATAAAATGGTAAAAGGTCGGTTTTCATTTGTGGTCAGTCTCTTTTTATCCCTTTAAATAAAATGTAGAGTTATTGTCTTCTAGAGTTTACCTATTAATAGATAGATTCTATCTGAGAGCAAAGGAACATTCGATGTTGGATTGAGATCATTACAGAAAAAACAGCATCATGAAGTCCGAGGAACACAGCAGACAGCTCAGAGGTGAAGAAGTCGAGATGTTTCAAACGTTCTCAAAACGCCTCCTAAGCTTTTGATTTCTCAGAGAGCTCTTATTATTATCTGAAAAATAGAAAATGTATGATACATTAGCCAACCTATTCGGACGTTGGTATTTACGCCAGAGTAACTTTACAAATATACCCATGATGATGAAGAACGAGCCCAGAATTGCAGGGAGCAGATGGAGCTTTTTTTTTTCTTCCCAAAGCGAGGCATCCACTCGACTCAGGTTCCCCCCAGCTGCTCATGGGCTCTTTGAAACCGAGCTTTCGTGATCTCAGTTCTTCACCAGCAGCTGCTCTCTGTTCAAAACACGTATTGATTCAAGATGTCTTTTTTCACACCGTTTTTATGTAGGTTGTTGGTGCTGATCTGTGATGTGTTTGTGGTGTCAAAGTTCAGATTGGTGCTAAAGTGACGGCGTGTAATTAATATCTGATTCCCTTCATTTGGACAGTAGTTCTCTTACTGCATCACAGAACAGGGGGACTAAAATTTTATAGCATTAATTAAAGAAAAGTATTACATAACACATTAAGTACTGTATATCAGTAGCTTTTTATGTTTGCAACAAAATTTTTTAAATAAAATCTATTCTATTGTAAAACTAAATATTAACGGCATTAAAGGGACATGGCCTTTAAAAGAAAACAAAATATCCTCAGTTCTGTGAGGCTTTATTTTAAAGTTTTGTGTATGAAAAAATTTTAATGTTTCAAAAACTTTTGCTTTTTTGCCAGTTTTAACAAATGGATGCATCCTGGTCGTCTTCTAACAAGATAATGGATCTGTCTTCTTTTTTTTTATCATGATGTTAAAATGAAAGAAGAAATAGTTAAGGTTGTAACTAAGGCTTTGTGACATGGCTTTAAAATTGATTTGGATATGAGGTAGTCATAACAGTGGATATTAAGAACTATTGATTTGTGTTTTGTTAACTTATTTAAGATAAGGACATGGGGACAAATGCCCAAATGTAACCTTTAAAAATAGGTCAGCCCTACTACCATAAGGTGACCAGATTTCTGAAATCAAATGTGGGGACATTTCCAGCTCATAAATAAAAACAAATACATCTTGTCCAAAACTGGGACACTAATGGTTTCCTTAAGTTTATCATATGTATTAATATTTAAATAACAAAAATTAAAGTGCAAAAGCCAGGGATGCCTCAATTCAATTCAATTTGGTTTATTTGTATGGCGTCAAATAACAACACATATGCAGCCATTTACTTGCAAGACATGCTTCTCCTGGATTAGCCTGCGGCAATGATCTTCGATTTTGACTCTTCAGCAATCCCTCTCACCAAGCATGCATGTAGTGACAGTGGGGAGGAAAACTCCCTTTTAACAGGAAGAAACCTCCAGCAGAACCAGGCTTAGTCTGAGCAAACATCTGCTGAGGCCAGCCGGTGTTCAAGAAGATAGAAGCAGGCATAGAAAAAGAAGCAGAGACACAAAAGGTACTGTAACTGCCATCTCAGTCATCAACTGACATTTTGAGCCAGTTGGCTTGTGGCAAACATAAAATAATACTTTTTATGGATATCTTTAAGACAAAAGGTCCAGATTTATGCTGTAAACAAGTGATTGTTGCCCTATGGACAGAGTCCCCAACCTTAGCTTTAGATCTCTGCAGTTCTTCCAGGGTCATCATGGGCCTCTGGCTGCACCTCTGATCATCCTTTGCCTTGTTTGAGCTTGAACTTTAGAGGGACGGCCAGGTCTCTGTAGATACGCAGTGTCTGATACTCCTTCCATTTCAATATCGTCAGTGCACAGTGCACAGTGCTCCACTTGTTGATTCTTCACAAAAAATTACAATTTTATATCTCATTATCTGAAGCCTGAAATTTGGCAAAAGGTCAAGGAGGTTGAATGTCATGGACACGGTTGCATGTTTCTTCTCTGACGTTCAAAATTGTCCCAGCAAGTTCCACTAATGGCATACACCTGTTACGGCCTTGATTATTGTCCCTGTTTCACCTGTAGGTGGCACTATTTAAAATCTTTTGTGTGAGTAGACCTTCCAGCATTTCTAGCCTGCCTACCTGTGAGTAAACCAGTTGGTTTCTGCCTGTTTTGCCTCGCTGTTGTTGGACTCTTCAGTGGTTCCCTGTTTCTGGACAAACTCCTGTGTATGTTGCCAGACTCTGCCTTTCTACTTAGTCCACCTTTATTTCTGCCCATCAGATTAATTTGGATTTCTGGACTCAGGACTGTACTCTGAAGTTTGCCTACTGGATTGCCCCACTGAAGTTTCGTCCTGCCTCTGTCTACCAGTGTTCCATACTGGACTGCATCTTGATCCTTTCCCATGTGCTTTCAGGAGAGTAACTTATGCTACCCTAAGCACCCCTACCCTCAAGTCTCTTGTGTAGTCAAACAAGAGCTGTTCGATCAGTCCTAAAGTTTCCCATTCCAACTACACCAGTGTTACAATAAACTTTTGAAACGTTCAATCTGTCGTGTGAACCAGTTATCCTTACACTGAATTATTTGGCAAGGCACTGCAAGTGTGTAATATATTGGAGGCCTCATGGTATTGAATTTACAATCACAAAACATTCAAAATGACCATGAAGAGTAACTCACATTAGTGTGTTTTAAAATCATCAGTATTTATTACTCAAGGGCACTATTAGATGCAGATATCATGCCACTCACCCAGAGGAAGCTGTCAGATTGTCTATCCACTGACTGTGAGTGCACTGGTCAACTGATCTGATTTTTTTCCATTAAAGTTACCATTTTAAAATAACTATCCCAGAAAGTGAAAATTGGATTTTCTATCGTTGATGTTAAAAAAATCCAACAAGCTAACAAAACCTGCTTGATATCGTTTTCAAAGTTCTAGCTGAATCTTTCTGCATCCAGCTATGCTCCGCCCACAGAAATGGCACGTGTTTATCAAATAAGAAGAGGTCTGCTGATTATAATTTATGGTTTGGCCCTGGTTGTAGCACCCATTCTTTCATTGTATGAAGATTATTCTTTAAAGCTCTCGCATCCCAGAAAATCTACAACTGAAAATGCATAAAAAAAGATTTTTTTATCAACCCCCCGTGTAAAATTCTTTTCATGAGCCAGAAAAATAATCACTGCTAGTGTCACAGAAGGCCTCCGGGCCACATTTTGAATGCTCCGCTTTGCATAGTGACACATTAGTTCAACTCCTTCTCTTGTCTACTTAAAATTGATAAGTAACATCAAGTATTATGTGTTAGATATCTTACATAAATAACATATTACATAAAGAACAGTCAATTTACAGCTGCTGTAAAAATAGGAAATAACAGACTTCTAATGAGATTGTGGCTTTATTACTAAACCTGTTCAAGCACAATGGCAGACACTTTTCATATTTCATATTTATGGAGCCATGCTCTCAGATTCCTTTCATAAATTCATATCATTGTGGCACTGCATGAATAAACAAAGCCTTGTCTCAAATCATAAGGGGCTGGTGACACTCCTAATTAAATCTTAGCTTAGATAGACAGTGTTTGCGCTACATTTTAATTCACATTCTGAGAGATAGTTACAGCAATGATGAAGCGATCAAAGTAAAATAAAACAGAAACCAGAAGTTTGTCCAAAAAAAATGAGAAAATGTAACCTTTTATCACTTAGATGGCTTTTTATCTGCAGACAGTGAAAATAAAATATTAATAAGGGCAAAAAAAAACAAAACAATAAAGAATAAACATGCAGCAGTGAATGCAACACACAGCATGGCCTCCCATGGATTGTCAGACTTTAAAATCCATTAGAGTCAATCTTTATCACGCCAAACAATTAAAATCTTACCATCAGTTCCTATCATTACTCCATTTGAAGCATAAACAGCCACACACACGTGTTTACATCACCTGGACACTGGTATACAAGTTTTTGACACACTTTCTCACTTTGTAAATACCCTTTTTATGTGTGGTTCTGCGGTTTCACATAGTTTATGTAGCTGGTTTCTGGTCTTCGACATGGGATTGCTTCAAGGGCTGAGAAGCCTTGTTCAAGCAGTTTTATGGTCCAATAAACGGGGGGCCTTTTACTGTATATAAAGTTTGCGTGTAGATATTTATGTTACACTCAAAAAATTAAAAACATCCAAAGTTAGCTGTATCTTGACTCTGGGTCTAAAAACACATTTTCAACAAAGTTGTGACAAGTTTTCTTTTTGTTTTGTTATGTAATGAGCTCTTGTAAAACAGTCTGTCTGTCAGGGTAAATTCATGTTTTCTTCATCAGCTCTGCTAGCCTCTCCAAAGTATATACTTCAGTACATAAGGGGAAAATGTTTTGCATGATGAAAAAACAAAAAAAGTAATCAATGCTTTTTTTTTTTACATTTTCAAGGAATGAAGGTTAGCAGACTACAAAGATCACCTAAAACCGATTAGTTGATGACACCATTCAGACATACATCCATGAAAATCACAATACAAACTAGTAGATTTTTGTTACCAAATATTTTATTTTTTGTTTAATATGTTTAAATTACATCTTGCCTGGTAAGCCAGGCCAACAATGCCCCTAATGACTAAAACGTTATTATCCCATTAGGTGTCATTATTCTTGGTTTTGACTCATGACACGTATCTTCCTATAAACAATCCATTTTGACAATCTTTACAGTAACGTAATGTTAAATGATCATGTTATGCACAGTTAACAATTGTTTCATGTTCGTTGTCATTTTTCTCTAATTACTGATCTTGTAGATAGAAAAAAATGTTTTACATGTCTTATCTTGAAAGAAAACGAGCTAAATCCGGAGATAAATGTTGCTGCTAAAACATTTTTCATTGTTCATCATTTTACTGCTTCACCTTGTTTTTTTTCTGTCTGAAGGACAAAGACTGAGCAAAAAGCCCAGGTTATGACTCTAATTGTAAGGGTAATGTAAATATTTGGTTCTCAGTATTTAATAGAAGTTACTCCTAGTAATGAACTGCACGAAGACAGTGAAAATTCAATTACAAAACTGCTGATGTAAAAATAAATATTTACACTATTCAATTCAGTTTATTCATAAAGCGCCAATTTACAACACAAGTCCATCTCAAGGCACTTTACAGTTCAACCAGATCATACAGTCACTAGCCTCATAAATACTTATTATTCATTTATTTGTTATTTATTTATTCTTAGAATAGTTTTCTTGTAGTTACACATTTTTGTAGGGGTCCTGAAACACAAACGTGCCACATTTGTAAGTGTGGCACAAACTAATATGTGACAGCTGTCACATATTAGTTTTTTACTACATCAACTACAAAAGTGAACTATTACCCCATTTACACTACCCTTGAAAAACCGATCCATGCCGAGACCGGTCCGAGCTCGGATCAGTTAACAAGGCCGAGCTCGGTTCTGACAACCGTTTATGCTACGTTCAGACCTGACGCAGCAAAAGCAGCAAAATCGCATCTGCTGCTTAATTTTTGCTGCTTGTACCAGTTAGTTCTGACGCGCGGCTGAAGCAGCTTTGCTGCTCTGGCTGCGCGGTGCAAAAGTGTGTCTGACGCGCGTTGGGCGGAGCTTCACTATCCTTTCTCTGCCTTGCAGCTATATTTGCTGTGATCAGTGGGAATAAAGTAGTTTTAATATGTTTTAAAGTGAGAAAATCCACCTGAAAACTTAATCAGTGCAGTCAGTTCATCCAGATTACAATCCTGCCTCCCAATGTTATTTCTGTCGGAGCCGCTCAGACCCCCACATACCGGCGGTGCGCCGACAGAAGGAATCCCTTCAACAGCAGCCTCTGGCCAGGTCGCCACCTCGCGGTTTACCGCGGCAGCTGGTAGGTGTTTTTCATCTAAATAATCCCATCTGCAGGCACCAGAATATTAAAAGCGAACATATTCTGCCGGCAGTTCTATGCATTTTATGTTTATTATGCGTTAATAAACTGTTTAAGAGAAGTGATCAGAGCGGTCTGTGTCATCAGCACTGTGTCTCTCTCCCAGCCAGCTCCCAGATCAGCTTCTCTGATTGGTTGACGCGGCGCGTCGAGCAGCAAAAATTCAATTTTTCCATCTCGAGCAGCAACGCGTTTGCGGCGCGTCACGCGCGTCAGATGCTTAAACGCGCCCGACGCGCTGCTTCAGCTGCTCAGACGCGCTGTGTCTGCTGCTCAAAACGCGCCGCGGGACCTTTTGCTGCGCCTTGACGCGCGTCAACCATTGACTTTGCATGTAAAGTCGCTGCTTCTGTCGCGCCAGCTGCCCCCGGTGTGAACGCAGCATTACACATCATACTATCTCGGTTCCTCGACTCCTCGCCTCCTAGTGACGATCTGCGGTATTACTGCCAGTATTGAAAGATGAAATCAAGCAGTTGGTGGCAGTTATGCAACAAAAGTTGTTTGCCAACTGCCATAAAACACAAAAAGAAGAAGATGAAGAAGGAGGGAATCAAGCAAGTTGTGTCTAGCTCGGTTCAGTTCAGTTTGCTTTCCATTTACAAACGATAAGTTATCTCAGTTACTGAGCTTGGACCGGTCTTGGCACGGTTTTACAAGGGTAGTGTAAATGGGGTATCTATCTATTTGTCTGTCTGTCTGTCTGTCTGTCTGTCTGTCCTGGAGCTGTTCAGTATTTCACAATCAGTTGGTCCTGGACCAACTGATTGGACCATACAGTATTTCGGCTTTATTTATGAGCCACTGTGCATCTAACTGCTGGGTCTCACTCATTCCAAGTTGTTACAGAGTCTCACACCCTAACTGCAATGTCCTTGCAGGTAGGAGTAGCAATACATCATAAGAATATTACTCACGTGAAAGTAAGAGTTATGGTACCGTAGAACTAGTTCTAAATCGATATTTTTTTCAAAATTTTACTAAAGCAAATATCTGAGTAAATGTAACTAGTTACTACCCACTTCCTATGTTTATCCATCTTGACATCAATATTTGCTAGGTCCCCTGGTTCTGATCAAGAAAAGCATCTTCAAAGGGGATTTTTGCCACAATGTTTCACAATACAAGGTATTTTGTTTCGTTATTGCAGTGAACTATTTGGCTATAGTGTGACAAAGTGTAAAAATAATCAAACTGTATAAAGATGTTTGTTTACTACTGTAAACAATTCATAAAGATTGGCAGTCAATAAGCCAACCGCAGGACAGCAATGTTGATTGTGTCTTTTGATCGTGGAGCCGTTTATCTCACGTCTCTGTGGCCCCTGCATCCAAAGGCCATTTTGGCCAAGTTCCACGTGGCACAAAAAGGCCGTGGCATTCCTGATGTCTGTGGCTAATCTGCAGTGTCAGCTTGTGTTAACGCCGCACCACCAAATTTGAGGGCACACAAGGCTGGAGAACATTAAATCATCAAGCAGCATTCCTCCGCAGGAGAGCGGGTCTGATGAGTGCAAGGGTCACCTGAGGTTGGAGAACGGTTGTGTGCGGGTGCGGCTCGTGTACAGTAACAGTTTGATCCGGCGTACAGGAGGTGGGGCCGGGGCAGGGTTGCAAGGAACACACTTCAAAGAAGGGCCGCTTTCTTCAAGTCTGTCTTCATTGAAAGTGGACTAAATGAGCTTTATGGGGGATTTCTTTCCCACTGCCAGATATCCAGGAACTCAAGTGAAGATGCTGAAGAAGGCAGGAGCCCATATGAGTAGTTAATTATTTGGATCTCAGCTTATCAGGAGTTTTTTTTGTTTTTGTCAACCCTACCCTAATTGAGCTTTTAAGATGATGAGATATTGTTCTGTTGAATTTTAGAAATCTAGTGAGTGTAGGTCTAGACTGATGGTACAAATCACCAGATGTTAAATTTCACATAGCTGTGAGAGATAGAGACTTCAGGGCAGGGATTTGTCTTCAGATATCCAACCATGCAACTCCCTTTTCTGCTTTTATTGCAGACTGAACAAGCCAAATACCAAACTCACCCTCGGGAATACAAGAAGATAAAATTCATGCAAATTTTCTTTGTCTATGAGTAGCAAACCCTTACCTGCACCTGAGTTTACTGCAGTCAGAGCAAAAAAAAAAAAAAAAGAGAAATGTTTTCCTGAAGCTTTAGTGCAGATACCAACATATGCTTCTCTCTTAGACTCCCAAAGGAAAAGGACAAGAATGCATTGAGGGTCAGGGGTCAGACATTTATGTACATGTGAGGAGTTGTAGCGGGGCAACAGGTGTTGCTACAGAGTTCCTGAAAATTACCGTAAACATTCAATCAATTTAACTGGTCCTATGTTTTACCTACAGAATGTATTTTCTCTTTTCTTTGTGTTTGCTGTGACATCTATAGTTGAAAAATTTGCTGTATCAGTATAATTCTTTTGTATCTCTTCAAAGAAATCGAGTTTTGTGTAGCCACCAAAAGAATCTGCACAAAAAAGAGAAGATCCGAGGGTTCGTAGCGTCTCGAGAAACGATAGTTTTGTGCCAAGGTATTCCTTCTCCCTCCTGAGAGAGGCCCCAGCACTCAGTACTGGGAGGTCAACAAGTACAGACCATTACCCACTGCCTGTGAGCACACAGAGACAAAAAACTTAAATATGCAGGCCTGCTCCTTTAAGATGGTAACACAAGAGTGGCCTGAATGCACCCAGTCATAGCTGCAGCCAAGATGTAGATCAGAGAGAGAAAAAAAGGGATGTTCCGCTCTGGATGTGGAAAAGGCTAAACTTATTTTGCTGCTTCTGCTGTAAAAGCTGTAAAGCTGCAATTATTCATATTGTAAAATTATGGGTGTCAGTTTGCTGATTGCGCCGCACCGAGGGAAAGAGTCTTGTTGCTAGGAGAGGGGAGATTCAGCCTTCTCTTATTGGCCACTTGCATGTATAAGGCAGCCCAATGAGAGTCCTCCCCCTCAAACAGCAGAGCTGTAGTAGAGCTACCCCCACACACAGAGCTGATTAATATGTCAGACATGTTTTATGGGTTAACGTGAATCAGGCGAGGTGTATTGAAAAGACTGCGGTAGTAGTGTGTGAGGATGCCTTTTTGTCTAGGGGTGTACGTGTGTCTCAGGTGGTAGGAGGCCATGCTGACACACACACCCCTACCCACACACACACAAACCGATGTAAAAAGATGCTCTTTATTTTTCATAATATTCACAAATACCATCAATGTAATGCAACAAACTAACTGAAAGCAGATTCAAGAGGAAAAGTAGTGGGTAGTATAATTCATGTTTGCATGATTATCACGGCAGTGAGACACTACTCCTGTTTTGGTAGTTTAAATTAGGGAGTGTGCTGTTGATTTACAATGCAAAGTGCAGTTTTTACCAAGCAGGAAAAAGGATTCTAACTTTTTTATTTTACCCCTTCTATTATCTGAATACACCCCATTAACATGCACACCCATTGGATATTGTCCCAGTTGGCAACAAAAAAGGTTGATTTTCAGTTAAGCTCTACAAGTGATGGTTGATCAACCATCAAACAATCCTCCAATTCTAGCCAACCAAACCTAATTGAATCAATGTTGTTTTGTGCTCAGATTATGATTGAAATGCCAACATCTAATCAATGTTAAAAACAATGTATGATGTTTGTCATTATAAATGTACATGTAGATCGCCATTTTTACCATTTAAAACCGCCTAAAAATAAATAACCACTTCACACATATACGTAAAGTGAGTCAATGCAATCAGCTGGTTTTCCTTAGATAGAAACTTTGAATCAATTTGACTGTATGATCTAGTGAACTGTAAAGTGCTTTGAGATCACACGTGTTGTGGATTGGCGCTATATAAATAAACTGAATTTATTATAAAGTGAAGAAATATATTAACTGTAAAATGAATATTTTTTAAAATAACATTTCATTATCTAATACATCTTAAACACATATTTGATTATTTAGCAGGGCATTTTGCAATGCAATGACTTTTTAAACATTTATTGATTAATAATGGTTGACATTTTTATTGTATTAGAGAAATAAATTATTTAATAAATTTTAAATTCACTGATTTAATTGGAAATCCGCATTCATATATTTCATGATATATTAGTCTCTCCATATACTTCAGGGATCAATTGAGTTACATTTATTCAATATATAGAGCCAATACACAACAGAATCAGATCATTCAGTCAGACGGATTAAGTTTTCTATTGAAAGAAACCCAGTTGATTGCATCCAGTCATTGAGTTTGCAGGAAACTCTTCTCCTGGATGAGCATGTGGTGACAGATTTTCTTTTCCATTGTGTTCATGACTCAACAGTGATTCCTCATAGATGCAGCGACAACTGAGAGGAAAACTAAATTTTAACAGGAAGAAACCAGCTTCAATGTGAGTGGCCTTCTGCCGAGGCTGACTAGGGTTTTAGGAAGACACAAGCAGACATAAAAAAAAAGATCTATAAATACTAGAAAAAGTAACTGTAAATTTGCTCCATAGGTGGCTCTGTCTCTAAAGACCAGTTAAGCAAATGAGCTCTAAACCGGGGCTTATCTAGCTCAGAGCCAGTTGATGGATCAAAGAGACCACATATAGTTGCAGTGAAAGCTGAGCCCATACAGTAGTTATATATTGGAGCGAAAAAGGACTAAGCCCTGAGAAGTAGGCCCAACTATCATCTATAATTGGAGGTGTTGATAGCAGTGACCCAGCTGATGTTTCCCTCCAGGATGCTGTCACAGCTAAACAGAACCAGACCAGAGGAAGTTACTATTAGGAGAAAGCAGACAACATAAAGTGTGGGGTTGAACTAACAAATAATATACAATTTGATAATGAAGCAGAGAGGAAAACTGGTCCTGATGTCCTCCAGCAGCCTAAGCCTATAGCAGCATAAATATAGAGATAGCTCAGGATAACCTGAGCAGGTCTAACTATAACTTTAAAGGAGTGTTTTAAGCCTAGTCCTAAAAGTGGAGTGAATACTTTTTCACTTTTACTTGAATAAAGAGGTCAAGTTTATTTTTGTTTTTAAACTGCAGTATCTATACTTCTTCTTAAGTAACCAATGTGTTTACTTTTGACACCACTGATCATATCTCTGATATAAGATGGAGGTTGGTTATTTAGGGCTTTATACGTGAAAAGGATCAGTTTCTTCCCACATCACAATGATTAACAAAACTATCTAGCTAACCCTCTACTTGGTATCTCACCACCTCCAGGGGGATCCCAACCCCTACTTTAGGAACTCCTGATTTAGATGATGGTTATATCAATATCAATTCCTAACATTAATTTAATATAAATTCAACACAAATGTACATGGAGAGACACATTTAGATAATGGTTGAATAAACGTTGATATACAGCAGTATCAGTTATGGTCGAAAACATATGGTTGATTCAATACATGAGGAAATAAACCACCTTTAAAATAGTTTAAATGTGAGGCTTTAAAGTGGTTTTAATATTTCTGCCTGACCATATTTCAATGTTGGCTCACTCATATTTTGCTATCTGGGTACTCATCAAGAAGTTTCATATTTAAAATGAAACTGTTGGTTAACAGTATTGGTGAAATCACTTAACAGTGCTAAAAAAAACCCCACAATGTTTAAAAAATTAAAAATACTTTTCGCTTGTATTGTTTCATATGACTGCTTCTAAATTTCAGGTTTAAAAATCTTGTTTAAAATTTGAAAATGATTTTGGCTATTTTAGTCAAAATAACATTGCAGAAGTATTTTATACAGTGCGGTTTAAGTTTTGTTGCATTGATGAAATTATAGATACAGGATAAAGTAATCTTTCCAGGATGGATGTTTCTTTTGGGAAGAGTTGATTGAGTCATGAGGAACCAAGCAGGAACTGACATCCATCAGGTCAGTGCTCTCTAACCACAAAATCCCCCAGCGTTCCTTGGTGGTATTTTTATTTTGAGAATTTGAGTGGGAAAATGGAAAAAAAAATCACATACCTGCATCAGAGCGCTACCTGTTTGGTCTGTGGACGTTTTTTTTCATGCTTGAAACAAAACTAGCAGCAGTAGTGGAGTTTGGAGATGCAATCCATTTCTTAAATCTATCTTTTCTCTCCTCTAATTTATCCAGAAGTTCTGCAATCGCATTCTTACTCTCGCGCACAACTTTGTGATCGGCTGCATAGTTAGCCTTTTCTAGAAATGTCTTTACAAATTACTATTTTTATTATTTGACAAGTTCTCGTGCCAAAGCAAAAATGCAGGCAATCCTTCCACATTGATAATGAAAGCAAATGATTTTTTTCATTCTTTGGATCCCCTGTTCTCATCAGGTATATTCCTTTTTTTCCCTTTGGGATCCATGGCCCAAGACACACCCGCCGCTTTCTTTGCCTGGCACCGCACCACGCTGAGACATGTGTTGCAGACCTTGACCACTGATCTCTATCGCTATGATGCACATTTTCGTTGAAATAAATGTTTACATATACTGTTTAAATTTATTTATTACACAAATGTTGACTGCATTGGAAAGCAATGAATGTCTGTTCAACCTCCTGCACACCATATTAAAATAAATAAACCAAAAAAATCTATTTTTCATACATTTTTTAAAAGGCTCCAGGGAGCCGCATGGTGGGTGCCAAGGAGCCGCGGGTTGCTGTCCCTGCCTTAGAATATATAGAATATATGTGAGCATTATAAATCCAGACATTCAATTGCTATAAACAGATATAGGATTGTTTAACAACATGTGTTTCATTGAGTAGGTGAAGTTATTTCAGGCCTCTTCAAAGGTCAAGAATCACAAAGTTCTTTAGGATAAAAATATCTACATAAAATAAGAAACCAAAAAGCTGAAAGGGAACGATAAAAGTCTGAAAGACCAGAGAAAAATCACCCTGTCTAAATTTAGTTAAAAGGACGTCTGAAAACATAAGTCTTCAGTTGCTTCATAGACAAAAAATCAAAACATCATAAAAATGGAGCCAGTGAATCACAGTAATTACAGTCAGTATGAACCCAAAATCATAAAAAACACAACATTCAAATCTTCTGAGTGTAATTCATGTCTTTAGACTTTGCTCTCAACCCATTGCATTTAGCTATAGTAAAACACTACGTCCTTTCAAATTTACAGCATGTTGGCACCCTTCCTCCACTTATCCATAGGAACTGGTGCCTGTTTCCAGCAGTCTAGAGGTGAAAGTTCTGATACACCCTGGACAGGTTACCGGTCTACTGCAGGGCAACCCAGTAGCAGCCATTCAAAATGGCCCTTCCCAGTGAAAGGCCAGCCAATTGGCAGCCCACTTCCCCTCCAACATCCAGCCACTGGAGCTAACCCCTCTTGCATATTTTTTTACTCTGACACCTCCCTTTCACTGAAATACAGGGTCTGCCCAGAATAGTATGCTTCTCTTTAGATCTTAATGTCTACAAATCATTACAGAAAGAATATTTTTGTACAAATATTAATGTTTAAAGAAGGAATTGTAAGGGACCAGCCAACGACCTATCAAGGAAAGTGGGGAAATTTTGAATGGCTGCTACTGTAAGGGCAATTTAAAGACAGCAATTATCTAACTATCATTTTTTTTGGACTGAAGAAGGAAGCCAGAGAACCCTCCCTTGCATGGGGAGAACATGCAAACACCATGTACTGTAGAAAGACCCTGAGTTGGGAATTGTACCTAGGAAGCCATCTTTGTTGAAAGAGAAAAGCCACCACTGAACAGAGAGTGAGGATTACAATTTCAGCTTCCAAATCTACAATTTAATCCTGTAACTGATTCCAAAGAAATTAAACAAGCACACTCAACATGATTCAATAGGCCAAACACAAAAACCATACTAAACAACAGACTCCAACAACCCAGGGGAACAATGGCTGGCTCTTTGATTAGTATCTGACTTGGAGTTTGCCTAGCAGGATTAAGTTGTTTAGTGTAGGCCATGACCCAGGTGACAGAGCATTCACAAAGGCAAACTAAAAAGATGTTTCTTATTACAGTTTTCTCAACTATGTACACACAAACACAGGTCCTTGACACACAATGACCACAGCATGACGACAAATCCATAAACCAGTTCTGATGTACCACTAACCCAATGGTCTCCTCTCTATATGTTGTTCTAATGGTGCGTTTACACTGAATGCGATTACTTCAACAGAACTGTCACTTTCAGGTTCTGTCCCTTGCCTATTGCTAGCAATTCACATGGCTACTGACAAGCTCCACCTCGCCATTGAATCTGCTGCTTGCCAGATCTACCTTAATGTGGGGGACCTGGATTTTACCAGCGAGTCCTGAGGTTTTATTTAGATCCTCCAGAGAGAATTGTTTTGGAAAGTACCACCACCTCCTCCAGGTATTGCATCTGGATAATAGCCTGTTGACCTACGCCAGGAGTCTTCAACATTTTCCAGGCCAAGGACCCCCAAATTGATGGCAAGATGGAGCGGGGACCCCCTAATTATATATATTGTATGAAATTGTTGATGAAGGTTCTCAGTCATCCAGGTCATAGTCATTCCGTAAAAATTTAAAAATTATCCACTGTACTTGGTTTCCAAGATTTGAAGACGTTTCGCCATCTCTCCAGGAAGCTTTCTCAATTCAAATGTCGGCATTTGAATTGAGAAAGCTTCCTGGAGAGGTGGCGGAACGTATTAGGTATTAGGTGGCTTTTTTTAAAGCCACCTAATCCTTTGTTCATTCATTTATTTTCCTTTTCTTTGATTTTGATTGAAAAAAGCTTCTTGTCTGCTCTGCCCCTTCACTCTTTGTCACAGCAACATTTAGACCCTTATTTGTTGTCGTGATGACACAAAGGTTTCATTTTTTTAAATTTATGCAATTGTTATCTGGCATCTATTGCAAATGTTGCTTCTTCTGTCACTGTAATTGCTTTAATCGTGTCGCTTTAATCGCAGATAGCCCAAATTATGATGAAGATTTACAAAAAGAAAACAAAATATATAGAAATATATAGAAATTATATATCTAGAATTTTTCCATTAAATTGTATATTGTAAATGGTTTGATTAATCAATTAAATAAATCCTTTGCTGTTACCACATGTACAGAAAGTTTCAGTGTAACACAGTGTTAAATTTTTTATTTTTTGGGGGGGAAGAATGAAACATACTGTACCAACAGATCCTAAGATATGTTTATATTCTTTACTCTGAGTTTGCAAGTTTACATAAAAACACAAGAATTGTAAAAAATGTTGCAATAGCCTTATGTAGTATGTCTGTAGCAGGTGTAAACCTGAAGAGAAAAAAGGTCAAAGTCATGATTCATAGTGTTTTATGCTGAGCTCAACGGTGTTTATATGATTCTCATAAACGTTTACTCATTTAATGGTTTGTGATGCATTTGGAAAACAAATAGTGCTCTAAGATGTATTCATATGGTTTTGAAAGTATGGTTTGATTTTGCAGAAGAATTGAGGGCTTTGGAAATATTTGTGCATATTTTGTGTTAAAAAGTAAGACGCATTTACTAAACACAAGGGCATATTTTAGTAAATATTCAAGAACTGTAATACTTAATTTTGGTTTTAAATTTAGATCAGAGTTTCTAAGGACTTCAAGCGCCCTGCAAGACATGACCACAAAGCCCCATACCCAGCGGGTCAGCTAGACTCAGAAGGAAAAGGTAAGGTAACCCAGATAAGGCATGGATGTGGTGCATGGGTTAAATGCAGGACCCATGTGCAGAAGCTTTAGGCCTCTTCCCTCTCACTCTAAATCCATTTCCTAGCTTAAAAAGTCATGTTTAAAAAAGAAATACCTCAGATTCTCAAGAGGAAGCGATCCCTCCCCCAATCATAGATCAGCGTTAAGTCGTAACTGCCTCAAATTGGCCTGACACATCTGTAGGTAGGAACCCATTACGTCGTGAATTG
Source organism: Cyprinodon variegatus (assembly GCF_000732505.1). Taxonomy (NCBI): domain Eukaryota; kingdom Metazoa; phylum Chordata; class Actinopteri; order Cyprinodontiformes; family Cyprinodontidae; genus Cyprinodon; species Cyprinodon variegatus. The sequence goes on along the minus strand of NW_015151303.1, from coordinate 86,223 downwards.
GCCATCTCCCCCAAAAGAAGACACTAAATCCCCAGAAAAAATAAAATATTTAACACATATTTTTTACAGGGTATTTCAGCGTTTAAAGCCTTCACATCTATTTACCATAAAAGCCATATTCAAGCTTTATTAGGCCTTTCATGACATGTATACTGCCTAAAATGCTATCTTGTCATCAACTGACATAGAGGTCCTGGAGGATGAAGTGGATGTAAAAATTTGAAAGTAAATTATCCTGGATCTAAGTTAATCAGATATAATTGGCCAGATAAAAAAGAACAGATGTTTACAAACAAAACTTCTTACTTTTCCTGTAGGGAAGGGAATAAACATAAAAAAAATATTACTACATCTTGGTAACATATGTAGCAAGTTTGGTGTCCATTTAACAAGCAAGTGAGAAGTGTTTGGATTGAAAAAAGTCCAAGTGGACCTTTACTGTTTCATTTTGGAACAGTTTGGCATAATATTGATTTTATTTCTGGAATGTAAAATTTGGAACGATGTTATATATTTGGTTATAAAAATACAGTTTTCTTTTTAAAATCCCACACGTTTTAATTACACTTCCACAGTAAATATAGAAAGCTAATTAGAGAATGGATCCTTAAGACGCACAGATGTATATAAATAACCGTTTAACCAATCTCTTTGTTAAGGCTGCATTCCATAGAATCCAATAATATTCACCAATTTGAGATAGACAGAAGCCCCAGCAAATTGCATAAAAGAGTAGCAGAGTTTTACCTGATTTATGCACAGGTACATTTTCCAAACATGGACATGTTGTAGTAACGTAACACAGAGGGAAGAAGAAGCTTTTAGTTGAACAATATAGATTGGATAAATTCCGGAAACTAACATTTATTTGGATGAAAATGTGATTCGATGAAAGAAACAGCAAAGGTAGGAGGAGTTTGTTGAGTGGTCCACTGCAAATGATCGTTTATTTGCTGAAGAGTTTGACTTTGGAGGATTCAGTCTCTTTTTGCCTTAAGTAGAAATGCACAATTCAGCACTGCTATATATGAACTTGAAACCATCCCCCCAAAAAACTTGGTTGTAAACTGCATTTTGGCTATCTGAGTACTCTTGTGGCACAGTGTTGGCAATAGAGTTAATTCTTTCCTGCAATCATCGCAACCCCCACCCCCTTACAGGGGGAATTTGCATGTTTTCTAAGCCAAAACAATGCTTTGTTGGGCTACTGTATAAAGCCTCGAACTCAACACTAATTCTGACATTTTGAATTGAAAAAGCTTCCTCAATTTAAAGTTTGATCTAATTTTCCCATCTGTCCTTTTCACTTCTCTTTTCACCACACTACACGAGGATGTCGAAAATACAGCTGTTTACAACTTTATCAAAGCCTCTTTATGCTGTTCACTTTTCTGGAGTTTTTCAACAATGTTTTTAATAGTGGTGATACCTATGAGCTAAATCATGGGATGTCTTTAAATGTTTACATTTCCAAATCCTCACCAGCCGGAGCCGCTGCTCGTTCTCCATGTTTTCTACATGGATCCATCCGCGTAGAACAGGGCAGATGAAGCTACTCTGATGAGGAAAGGCAGAGTTTGGGGGTTAAACTAACAAATACTTCAGATATGGAAAATAGAATTAGATAAGCAGAATGATGAAAAGTGGTCTTGTTGTCCTCCAGCAGCCTAACCCTATAGCAGCATAAATGTAGAGAGAGCTCAAGACAGACTAAGATACTTTTATTTTATCAGAAAGGAAAGCTTTAAACTAGCCTTAAATTTTGGCAGTTTCTGCCACAAAGACACTGGGGAAATGCTTACTTGCTTGGCCCCATTACTTTCTTTTTAAGGCCATAGTGGCCTTTACTGTTCTGTCACTCCTGAAAGTAGGCAGACAGGAAATGGGACTAGAGAAATGGGAAAAAGATGAAAAAAAGGTCAACAGGATGGACCTGCATTGGTTGCATCGAGCACCAAAGTCTCTGCACATGTGCTTTGCACCCAACCCCTGCTCCACCGCTGCACCCTTAGCTCCATTACTTATGCATGCACAACATTTTACCTCTGATCACATGGTGTTATGGTAAATACAGAATGGGTTCAAGTCTACTAACAAATAGACCCAACCACAGTGAGCTACTGGTGCTGAAATTCATAAATGTGACTGGGGCCCTTTAAAGCAATGAAATCTAATTCAGTGATTGATAAAGTGACTCCATAAGATAATTTAAACAATCTGGACTTTCTCTGATTAGTGCTCCTATCAGGACTGCTTTACTGATGCGTGTTTCTCTTTGTTTGGAGCTTTTCTCTGTCCTTATTTAAGTATTTCTCTCTCTACACAGTTTTGTAGGGATTTTATATTGACATCTTACCCAAGACTTTACAGAGCAACTACCCATTTTACTAAACAAGTAGGTTTCAGGACTTCAAGTAATATTTACCTCCACCTACTGTGGAGGTAAATGAAGCTGAGCAGAGGTCTAATCAAAATAATCACAAACATGTGTGGGTGGGCACAGCCAATTTAGATGTGATGTACAGCGGCTCAGTAAAATAAAATATACAATTATGTGTTGAGGTTAAACTGGTACACAACACTTGACCTGCTTTTATATACTTTCAAATTTAGTTTGTTCTCTCGGGAGTAATTGGCTAATTTGTCTGTATGTAGATACCTCTGTCTATGTATCTGAATAGATGTATGCATAAACATACACGTTGCCCAGTTTTTCTTTTTCTATAAGGCAGCAGTTTTTCAAAGGTGTACCTAAAAGTAAATATACATCGGTGCTCTCAGAAGCCTTTAAGGCTCTCGTTTTTCTCTCAGACAGAAATTATGGAGTAAAATTCACTCCATTGTTGTGGCAAGCAAATCTTTTTTTTTTTTTTTACTTTTTTTT
>NW_015151303.1:72982-83019 GCF_000732505.1 Cyprinodon variegatus | reverse complement strand
ATTACATAGGAGCGGGTCTCGCAGCCATGGATGCGGACGTCGTGGAAGACATTTTGTCCCGTAACGCTCGCCGTACTGTTGGGGGGGAGAAGCGGTGGGGGGAGATGTTCATGTTGCTGCAGTCTGACCGCTAGATGTCGCTAAAAGTTACACACTGTAGCTTTAAAGTACAAATTCAAGTCTCCTCCCATTACGTTTCACAGATCACATTCTTTTAATTTCAAACGCTTTCTCCTGACGTGCACAGTGACCATAAAGAGGATGTCGGTAACGTCCTTACAAACGAATAGAAATACTTCATTGCTCCTTACTCTAGAGGAAGGCTCGCCCCCAGGGGTGAAGAGAGTGTGATCTGCAAAATGCAATTTGAGAAAAATGCAATTCATAAAACTCAATCTGAAAAAGTGAAATAAAACAATGCAAATATAAAATCTATACCAAAAAAGTTGACATATTTAAGTACATATAGTCAATTTAAAAAATGAAATATGAAGAAGAAATCTGGGGGGAGAAAACTAAGTCTAAAAAAACAAAACTTTTTTTTTCTGATTAAAGCTTTTATAAAGTCAAATTTCTGGATTGTTTTTTTCTTTTATTTTTAAAATGTGGTCGTTGCTTGCAACAGAATTGGAACTAAACTCAGTGGTAACAATTCACAACAACCATCATAACTACCGTTTATAAATGGTAAAGAGACCATTTATTAATGATTAACAGATTTTTTTATTATTTATATTTGATCATCATTCATAGACTGCATCTAAACCAGTTATGAAAAGTAAAAAGATTATATTGACCTGCCATGTTAGATTAGCCGTATCCCTGACATCAGTGGGCTTAAAACCTTAATACATTTTCTATTTACCTTTTATAAACGGTTCAAATGCAGTTAATAAAAGGTTAAATTATCTGTTAATCATTACTGTAAGGTAAATTCTCCATCTATAAATGGTGGTTATGATGGTTATTGCAAAGTGTTACCAACTCACTCCAAAGAAGACATTCGTTTTGACACAGAACATGTAAACTGGGTTCCAGTTTGTGGTGTATCTGGTTCCTAGATTATTTTCTACCAATTGGGGTGTGATAAGGAACAGCCTGAACAGTTCATCAGTATAAAAGGGCAACATGGAGGCACACAGGAGGAATAAACAAAAACATGCACCTAATCACTGCTGAGGTATGGTAGAAATATTTATAAAGGATATAGAGAACCCACTCTCCAAGGAGAAGAAGATGATAACTCCATGCAGAAAGACAGCAGGCTGGGATTCGAACCCAGCACCTTCTAGATGGAAAACAGAAGTCTGACCACCTGTTCCACCATACTGCCCTCAGCTGTTAAAAATTACATAAAATATGTTTTATCCTTGTGTTTTTGTGCAAAATGATTAGCCATACTTAAACACATACACATCTGTGTACTTGATTTTTACACACAACTGCTATATTTGTGTGAACGTGTGTCGTAGTAGCTGTTAACAGTTAAGAGTCTATAAATTCACACTCATGTTTTCATCACCCATTTGCAATAAAGGACCAGTTCATTTATTTATTTAAGCTGTAACTTATAACAGTACCCTGGAATTATTCATGAACAAGTCCAAACCAGAGCTCAATTTGTTCCATATGTCAACCAAGCACAAAAGAAAAACATCTTGTGAGCATGTTTAACTTTGAAACGTTACCCTGTGATCAACTTCCAGTCCTTGCAATGTATTGTGAAGGCTGCCACCGCAGATGTAAAGTGAATGGTGAGAAGTGATCCCAGAGTGATCGTTTTTAAATCACTCTACTCGTTACTTTCCTAAAATGTTTGCTTTCGCCTTTCACTGAAGCTGAACTTATAGCTGTTGTTAGCTTTTCCTGTAAATGGTTGGCTATGTATTTATTTTATTTATTTTTGCAGAGCTACAATTCTTTCCCCGCAAGAGCTGAAGTCAGTGTTTTTTTAAACGTCTCTTTATCCAAAGAAGCTTTTGGTGTTATTAATATCACTGACACTAAAATGAGCTAAAAATACATCTAACGCTTCTTATTCCATGACTGATAACATCCTTTTGAAAATACAAGTGTTGACCTGAGACCTAAAAGTATTAATATCTTTTGAACCGTGTCACTTTTTTTAAACATTAGAGCCACAAACTTTAAGATGTTTTAATAATCATATATGTGACAGACCAACACAGAGTAGTATATTATAGTCAAGAGGAAGAAAAAGTGATTCTTTAAGGTTTGTCTCCTTCAGCTGTGAGACAGTTACTGAACAGGGGTTGTCATAAACGGCCACAGATTCTCAGATTGACATCTAATTAATTTTAACACATCAATACGCTTCAGACAAACCACTTCTTTAAACATCTTGCCAGGCCCAGTTTTCTTTCCTAAACTTTTATTAATTTATTCATGCTCTGTATTTATCTCCACCTGTGTTTTTAGTTTAATGAACTTCCTGCTAAAAAAAAAAAAAAGCGCTACGTAGAGCATGATGCTTCCATTGCTGTGCTTTTTAATCCAGGGTTTCTGCCATATGTATTTGATTGTCACAGAAAAATAAAAGCTGCCACACCTTCAGCATGAATTACAAATATTCAAAAACAATAATAGGTATATAATATGGGATGCTGCTTATTTGTGCAGTTATTCTAATCATAAAGTTTAAAAGAAATTTAAATATCAGAACACTTTAAAATTGCTTACATATTTTTTTTGCCATTTGGTAATTTTTCAGACCTTTCCAGCAACTTTTTTTAGCTGACTAGAAACAAATCTCGTGGCTTTTCACTGTATTTTAGCAAGCAGGTTCTACTCTTACCTTCCTTTGATAGCAAGAAGAGCCGCTGTGAGTCTACCCTACTTCCCTAAGTTTTGTCTCACAGGCAGCTGTCTTGTCCTGAAAGTGCTGCATGCACTCGGAGCAACGAGAACAAAGGTTATGAGTGTGTCATTATACTAATATATACTGAATGTGAAACTTTGCTGTAAAGTTACACTAATAGAAACAAACAAACAAAAACAAAAAAATTTAAATTAATGGCAACTTAGACCTATTGAGATTCTTTTTGAATTACATGAATCTTCACTCCTATAAAATACAGTCAGACAACCAAGTTGAAACCTTTAATTAATGCAAGCGCTGTTGCCTGAAATCCTCCAGTTCTAACATTAGAGGGGTTCCTTTTAGATTGGGGGTCCTGTTGCTTTAAATGTCTCCTTGGAGCAAATTCTTTTTCCTGCTCTTTCTTTTGTTCACTCCTCTGTGGAAGTTTGCATCCTTTCTCTGGCAACACAGGCTGCATAACAAGTAAAAACCACAGTTAATCCCTAATGTTTTGATTTTTATAGATCTCCCTCTTAAACCAATGTTAAAATTTAATTTTCAAACTGCTTGCAATTTTCTCCTTTGTGTTAGCTGCATTTAAAATTACTTTATTTTCTAGACTTGTGCAAAAACATCTGCACTTTTGTGTCAGTCTTCCCTTATTCTTTTAATTGATTCTTTCAGTCATTTATTGAAGGAAGAAAAGTGCAGCTTTCATCGCTTTCATGGCCGGCCTGTCCATGCTGGGTTCAGAGATGTCCCCCTGGGCCATTGTTCAATCATTACAACATAACAGGATCGGTAAGAGTCAGAAATGGGGCCTTTTATTATATATTTGCTACAAATCACTCACAGAAAGCAGATTGTAGCAGTTTTCCCTTAAAACTTATCTCCCTTTTTTTTTTTTTTTAACAATGAAATGTTTCTGGATGCAAGCCATTTCAGTTCAGCATTGAAACCTCGGACCCAAATGACTAAAATAACTTCTTGCCTAAGAGTGACCTCTAGTGGACAGAGTTGGGACTTTTTAGTGACCTTATTAGTTGTTTCAATCGCTGTTCTGGTTCATAATAAGGTTAATTATCTTATTGGTCAGCAAATTATTTAAAAACCCTTAATTCCAAATGGTTTTAGAGAAACCCAAATAATTTTCCTATAACCCTGAAGATGCTCTTAAGGTGATAGAGGGCTGTCTTTGTTACTGTTTTTATGAACCTCTGAAGGTTTAACAGGTCTGAAATAGACAGTGGAGTCTGCGCCATGGATGTCAGTCTGTGATGGAGTACTGACTGCGGCTGTACAGCCTGATCCTGGAGCCACAGGTTCTGTTGCAGATGCTGCAGGTTATAGTTTAGCTATGGTTATAAACACTTTATTAACCACATACTAACAGTTTAAAAACTGCTTATTAACACTTTGTCAACACTAAAACTAAACAGTTTATTAGCAGTTGCATAACAGCTTATAAGCAGTTCTTTAACTAATGTTATTTTATTAATAGATTAGCTTGATTCTAGGAAAAGTTGAGCTACAGCCTTTAAACAGTTTAGTAACCAATTACCAACGGTTCAGCTATAAACAATTTGGAAACAGCTTATAAATAGCTTTCATGTTCAAACATCTTTCTCATCTTGAGATTTGTTTTGCTCTTTAGTTTATTTAGTGGCTTTTTGGTTTACCTTTCATGATCTAATAGATTTACTTAGTAAAATTTGAAGAATTTGTTAAATCCCCCACACAGACATTTTCAGCTTACTATGTGCTGTGAGAATGCTGCATTAACTCTCATGAACTTCCATTCGTTTTAAACCCTGAGACCACCTCTGAGACATTACCTGACCCTGACCAGAACGCAGTTCATAAAAAATAAGGTGGGGATCAGGAAAATGTTCTGTTTGCAACAAAAGCTCCCCACTTCACTGGCAAAACACAATAATGGTTCTAACTAGCAGTGCAAATGGAATCAGACACACACACAAACACACATTCATGTGTAAAGCATAAAAAGAGAATACATCAAAAATTAACAAAAGTTTCATTTTATTGAACCGTTATTGGTATAAAATATAGAATTTAGTACAAAAATCAGTAAACAGGTTTTTTCCTTGAAAAATCTTAGACTTTGGCAGCTTAGTTAATACTAAAGCACAAAAGTTTAATAATACTGTAGTGTTTAAAAAAAAAAGAAAAGAAAATTGTAATTTCATCTAACAGATTGATAAACAAGCCTTTAAAACAATGTATACAATGCTATCAGCATTCTGTCAGTAACGATGGCGGATCTATGAAAATAAGAATACACGTATTTGTTAGGTTTACAGTTTGGTTATAAACAAGAAAAAACAGCAGCTACCTGGCAGAAACATTTAAGGCTGTGGACGTGGAGAGGAAACACTCTGGTGGTTCAAATCGAGGATCAGATGAAAAAGAAAAAAGTTTTTAGTATAGGACATTTTTTTTCGGTGGCAGCCCAGCTTTGTCTGAGTGTCTCAATAGAAAGGAGCTGCAGTAATGAGGATGGAAATGCATTGTTAATGTCATAGGTCAGAAGAAAATGTCAGAGTGGTTTAGCCTCTTTGAATGTTCCACATATAAACCCTTCTATCAGATGGGAAACAGCAGCAGAGAACCAAAGCAGGTTAAAATCACCAGAAACTGAAGCTAAAATTTCCACCAGATAGTTAAAGTGAAAAAATGAAAGATAAAAAAAAAAAAAAATTACTGGTTTGAAGGATCCTGAGTTCTGCTGCTACAAGATCTGCATCATGGATTTACGGTCAGCATCATGTCAGGCAATGTACCAGATAGTTTAGCATTTAACTTCTACAATCCTGTCTTTAAATTGTTGTTCCATCATGTTTAGAGGAAACTAAATCAATTAGAGCTCCTTCAGGCTGTTTTTTCGTACCCCTTTTTTCTTGCAAGCATATGTACAAGAATTTGAATACAGAAGCAGGCATTCAAAATGGCCCTTCCCAGTCAAACGCCAGCCGAATGGAAGCCCACTTGCCTGAAACTCCTGGGCGTGCATATTTTTTACTCTGACTCCACCCTTTCACTGAATTACAGGGTCTGAACAGGAGATGACGGTTCTCTTAAGATCTTAATGTCCACAAATCATGACAGAAACAATATTTTACTACATAGATTGATGTTTAAAAAAGAATTTTAGGGGACAAGACAAGGGCCAGCCAAGAGCCCAGCAAGGAAAGTGGAGATATTTTAAATGGGTACTACTGTATAAGTTGGTTTAATGGGCTGTAGCATTAGCCATGTTAGCAGTGAGCTACATTTACCATTAATTCCTAATTTTTTACACAATAGGTAAAAAAAAATGTACACAAGCAGCAACGTTTAACTAGCTGCTTGCAGCCTATGATTGGTGGAAATTGGCCGTTTGGATGAAATAGAAATGGGCGTGGTGCTAATTAATTTGAATTGATGTAAATCGAGCAGAACCATAATCGCACTTTGTGGAGATTTCACTTTTGTGGGCTTTTCTGGTTTGAACAAAGTGTCCACTTAAAAAAAACAAAAAAAACAACACTCATTTAGAAAAAAAAATTAAATCCAGTTTGCGGCTGATGGCTGATTTCATATCTGCATTAAATATTTAAAGTAACTCTAAACCCAATCAGAGCTGCTAAAAGATACTACTAATAGAGTGAATGAATATCGTAAAAATCTTTGGTTAATTCTTGATGTTTACCTACTGCATTATATTCAGTAACTTTAATCCCTTTAATATTGATAGGCACTGATTTATGCAGAGACAGAGAAGGTACCATGGAAGCCATAAGGCATGTTTACAGGCACGTTGGCCCGACCCAGCTCCTCAAAGGTTCTCGCATCCAGAACAAGGAGAAAGGTTCCTTTATCCTGCAGAGAACATGAAAAAGAAACAAAACAGGCATGTCAAGAACGGCCAAAGCAAAGTTCTATGGAGTTTACTTTAGTTTATATTTTAGTGCATACTTGACAATAACCTTTTGGTCACTTTGATTAAGTATTTAATTCAAAAGCTTCTCACATCTTGAGAAATTGTGAAATACCATCCATGGTGGGCAAGTTATACTGGGTCCAAAATAACTCCTGTTTTCTTCTATTAACATTTTCTAGTTGGTATCTAATAAGGGGCTGAAATAGGAAAATTCAATTCCATCCCCCTTTTTTTTTTTAAGATGTGTGCTTTGGAAATAAAGAAATTCTCTTCTTTTTCAAGTCACTCTTAATTCATATGAAAAATATCATTCAGGGTTTTCCAAGGCTAAGGTAAGTTTATTAAAATAGTCTGTAAGGAAGAAATTAATTTAGAAAAGCAGAAACTTCATAATTGAAATAAGTGTTTAGGGACACAAATACTAAGTTTGATCTTTGATTTCTGAAATGTTGTGTTTTTTTTTTATTAACCATGAACAATAAATTACATTTTTTCCTTTCTAACGTAAGTCATGGTGTGATTCACTATATATGATTCTGTCAAAAAATATTTACCAGTCCTCTTCTCTTACTGTTCAAGTAAAGTATAAATAGTATAAATAAGTGTGTTTCTACCTTGAGTATAACATTGTGAGGTAAGTAAAATGATCTGCATACGGAAAAAGATGTTTGCACTACAAACGACAAAACATTCTTTTATTTTAGTTGCAGGATATATCATCTTATCTTACAGGCTGAAATGCTAAATCTGTTGGCAGATACTTTGAGTTAGCCGATTAAAATTAAGAGCGAGTAAAATTATTTTCAGAAAAATCTATTTTGTTTTAGATCAGTTTTTTTGCAGGGTTAAATCCAACGTTAAACTCTTGAACATACCTTTGGCAGATATTGCTGTTGTAATTACATAAGTACATTTTATTTATTTAGCAAGTTTCACAGATAAAAAAACAGAAATGGGTTCAGATATAGCAGGTAAATTAAAACATGAATAAAATCACATTAAATTATCAAAACTCAACAATGCTTAATAATGAATGCTGTCGAGAAATCTAAAACCCATGATAATGGGCAAAACAGTTGTTAAAAATAACCTTCAGTTATTTAAAAATTTGTTAATTTAAAAAAGCATGCAATAAAAACTTAGACATACATATATTTTTCTTAGCACAAACAAGATATTGTTGTTTATAGTATTTAAAAAAAAGACTTCCTTTAAGTACAAATGAGGCCGAATGAGGAGAGATGTACCTGTGAGGGTGTGAGAACCACAGACAGGATGACTCCATCGTCCTCCTCTACTGCATCAGGCGACGGCACAAAAACCGGCTCTGATGGGTAGAAGCCCTTCTGGTTCCAGGCCTGCAATCATCCATCATTCACACATCAAACCTCACTAATTCAAATCTCCAGCATGTTTTATGAAAACCAGCTTTCCTGGTTTTGCATAATTCATAAAGTTAAGGTTCAAAAGAGTTTTATGCCTGTTGCTGGTGAATATTCTTAGTCATCCAGTTCTTAGTCATTCCGAAAAAGTAAAAAAAAAAAAAATTCAATTAAAAATGTCAGAATTTCAGAATTAGTGTTGAGTTCCAGGCTTTATAGAGTAGCCCAAACAAAGCCTTGTTTTGGTTTAGAAAACGTGGAAATTGAACCAGAAGAACAGGTCCGCCCCTTAGTAACGGGGAGTTGTTGAGATCTTTGTTTGCCTGCAATACCTGATACTGGTCTATGCCTCTACAGTTATTTAATATTTAGTTTGCTGAGTTACATTTAAAAATAAATGTACTTTTTGAGGTAGATGTATTTTACCATATTCCTACTTAATTGATAATCTCAAAAATAAAAGTATTGCTATTCTCACTCAAGTTTATTTTCTGCTTGCTATTTGTAAATCAGAGGAATATGCAGTGAACAGATGCATATGCAGTGAATACATGTCAGATTAAATAATACTACTTATACTTCAGCCATAGTATCTAGTTGTTACTTTATTGTATGTCTCGTATCATGTCCCTTGGTTGTGCTGTACTTTTTACATCTCTTTGCAGGCGATTAAGCAGACTGAAAATGTTTTATCATTGTCTCCCTTTTATCTTCTCTTTCTTTCATCTTTTCTCCTTTTTTTCTGTTTTTCCTTTCCTGTTTTACTTACATTGCAGTGTCCATATAATCTGTAAAACTCCCTGCATAATTATAATAAAGCAATTTACATGCATAAAACAAGTGGAACACTATGGCGATAGTGTACTGCTCCACTTGTGAAAACAAAATCTGTTGGGCTCTTTTTGGCATCAAGACAATTATTCTTATTGCCACATTGCCAGACAGGACACTGTTAATAAAAAATTTAAAATAAAATAGATAAATAAAAGTAGTATTAACTACTAAAATTAAAACAACTTAGTCGCAGTTTTTATTGGTGTTACACCAATCAAAACCCTTCTTTAAACTGCTGCCTAGCATTTTTTATTTTTTTTCTGCTATTCTGAGTTTTTGTGTTTGATAATGAGCTCCTAGTCTTTAAAATTAAGAGGCGATGCTGTGGCTAAAATCTTATACTTTAAGCTACAGTTTAATCCTCTTCATTTTTCGTTCCTTTGTTTTTCACTCAATTAATATTCAATATGCAAATGTTCCTTTTGACTTGCAATCATATTCATTTATTTCTCTGCCAATGTCCGTTTATTTGGCCATCTCTATTTTTAAACAATCCACGATGACTTAAGCACATTCAGCAAAGTAAAAACATAATTGCCCTTTCTGCAACACTGGGTTCAAACCCACCCTTCTCTTCCTGATATACTCACAATACAAATTAAAATGCACCGCCTTGTGGGGATAAACACAAAGAAACCTGGAAATGACTACACACCTTAAGTGTCTTGTCCTTTAGGTCCACCTTGAGCAGGGAGTCTCCCACCATGTGTCTGAAGCCACAGCCATAGAAATAACGATATGGTTTGGTGTTAAATCTGCTGTAGTTGATTTGAGGGAACTCGAGGCCACCGTACTGGTATAGGTCATCTCCATGGAGATCCTCATGTTGGCAGAACACCTGTGGACAAAAACAGGATCATCAGACTTTTGTTAGATCCACTCATTTAGAGTAACGTTGAGTCATCAAATTCCATAAACAGAAAAGTTAATTTTAAGAACACCTGTATATACTAGTTTTTGGCCCCGATACCTGGCTGTGCAGTACTGGCTGATACTGATACCATACCAATACCTGCTTGAAATTGATATGTGTGTATATATATATATATATATATATATA
>NW_015151303.1:62470-72783 GCF_000732505.1 Cyprinodon variegatus | reverse complement strand
CCTCGTCCTATACTGGTATCGGTATCGGTGCAACACTAGTATATACAAATATAATGGGGAGCCTATGAGGTTGTTGTTGGCCTGCAAATTAACCCGAATCTGGCCCATGCCTCTGTAATGGGGAGTTTTTAGGGTGGTTATTTGCCTGGCCTACAGCAGAGATGTTCTGACCACCTGCATGGCGATGCGTTTGAGATGAAAGAGGCAAGGCATCAACTCTAACACCATTACAAAGGGGTGGACCTGTTTTCGGTTAAATTTTCATGTTTTCTAAGGCTTAACAGGGCTTTTGTTAGGCTACTCTATAAAGCCTGGAACTCAACACTACTCCAGACATTTTGAATTGAGAAAGCTTTCTGGATGGGAAGCGAAAGGTCTTCAAACTTGGAAAACAAAGTCCAGTGGGTTTTTAAAATGTTTTTTTGGAATGACCATGACCTGGATGACTGAGAATCTTCACCAGCATAGAAATCTCACTCGACGCAGGATTTTTTTTTCCTCTTCCAGCACAAACTAAAGATGGTTTGTTTGTTGACTAAAATACCCTACAGCTTGGAAAGTCACCAGGGCTAAGAAAATATCGAATTGAGTTAAGCTTGTTTGCTTAACTGTTATCACCTAGAGCCTCCTATTAAGTTTGTTTACTGCTACCTACTCTAACATAGAAATTATTTATAGATCAGTGCTTCTATGTTTCTTTTGTGTATCTGCTTCTGTCTCCTTGAACTCCCAGCTGGCCTCAGCATAAGGAAACTCACACTGAGCCTGGTTCTGCTGGAGGTTTCTTCCTGTTAAAAATTAGTTTTTTCTCTCAACTGTCGCTGCATGCATGCTTGGTGTGAGGGATTGCTGTCGAGTCAACAACACAATGCAAGGTAATATCTATCGGCTCTACGTGCTCATCTAGTAGGAGTGAATGCTGCAAAATCAATTACTGGATGCAATCGGCTGGTTTTCCTTTGACAGAAAACCCTAAACTAATCATACATTGTTACAAAACCTGTCAGTGGAATTAATTACATTTTGAGGCACTTATTTCAAAATGTAGCTGCATTTTATTACCTTTGGACATTTGAATGCAATCCATTATTTCATAATGCAGTGTTAAAACTGGTAAATAAGAGCGTTCATATTTAATAACAGAGATTAATATTTTGTGAATCACCAGTTAATAATGGATTTTTTTTTAACAAGACCAAATGTGACATACAGTGAGGAAAATAAGTATATGAACACCCTGCTACTTCTGAAATTGTCATCGTAGGTGCATGTCCATTGTGAGAGACAAACTTTAGAGAAACCCAAAAATTCATTGTTGGGTTTTGGTGTGGAGACTGGCTACGCCACACCAGAACCTTGATATGCTTCTTACAGAGCCACTCCCTAGTTATGCTGGCTGTGTGCTTCAGGTTATTTGGGGGAGTGGCGGCCTAGTGGTTAGGGCATTGCACTTGGAATCCAGAGGTTCGGAGTTCGAGCCCGACTCCCACAGACTGCTTCGCAGTAGGGAGGGTGTTCTTGAGATGGTACTCATCATTCTCCATGGTTAGTAAAATTATGACCAAAAGGTTGTATTTTGGTCTCATCTGACTATGGGACTTTCTCCCATGACTCCTCTGGATCATCGAAACGGTCATTGGTAAACTTAGGACAGGCCTTGACATGTGCTGGTTTAAGTAGGAGAACCTTCCGTGCCATGCATTATTTAAGACCATGATGTCTTACTGTATTACCAACAATAACCATGGAAATGGTGGTCCCAACTACTATCAGGTCAGCTCCTCCCTTATAGCTCTGGGCTGATTTCTCACCTTTTATTAGGATTATTGAGACCCCACCAGGGGAGATCTTGCATGGAGTCCCAGTCAGAGGGAGATTGACAGTCATGTTTAGCTTCTTCCATTTTCTAATGATTGCTCCAACAGCTGACCTTTTTCACCCCCCCCAAAAAAGAAAAAAAGCTGTTTTGTTATTTACCCATAGCCCTTTCCAGCCTTGTGGAGGTCTACAATTTTGTCTCTAGTGTCTTTGGACAGCTCTTTGATATTGGCCATTTTAGTAGTTGGATTGTTACTTATTGTATGGGGCGGACAGGTGTCTTTATGCAGCTAATGACCTCAAACAGGTGCATCTAAATTAGGATAATAAATTGAGTGGAGGTGGACATTGTGAAGGCAGACAAACAGGACTTTCAGGGTCAGAATTCTAGCTGATAGACAGGTGTTCAAGTACTTAGATTTTTTCAGCTTATGTGTATCACAGTTGACATGTACGTACAATTACATTTTCAAAGCCCTCCATGATTTGTAAGTTGGAGAACTTGCAAAGTAGCAGGGTGTTGAAAAAATTGTATTTTCCTCAGTGTTTCTCAAATGTAAATTTCATATCTGTTGAATGCACTGTCAATGTCTTTTACCTTGTCCGCACTGATTTTGACACATGTTGCGCTGCTGGATGGCCGGGTGTTCAGGTTCTGGTCCAAAGGCGTCTCATTGGTGACATTTAAAGGCAGAACAAACCTCCGAGGAAAGGTTCTGTCAGTGGTTTTATACACCTGGGAAGATCGCAGAGGAACATTTCTGTTTTAGAGAACCCCTGACATCAGCTACAGCTCATGTTTTTCATGTCTTTATAAGCAAAGCTAAATTTTTGTACAAACACAGCGCATAAAGCTGATTCTAATTATTCAAATTAATACGACAGGTTAGGTTGTTTTACTGACTTCATCCAGCGCCTCTCCTGATTTGCGTAAGTTCTGAATGAGGTAGTTGCTGATGGCTTGGCCGCCATCTGCGCAGCACATATCCACCATGAGGAAGCCGTCCTCCTCAAAGGCATTGATCTGATGGAAGGTGGAGATCGCTTTGGTGTGGTACCTAATGGGAGTGACCTAGACGACAATACACAAAATCAAAAAGGGACAAAAATGACAATAATGTTGATCTAAAATGGAAAAATCCAATATTAAAATTTTATCTAACCTCTCCTGTACGCTTGTCAATGAGATGGAAGACGGTGTCCTGTTTCGGGTCCCAGTATATTCCCTTATTCAAAGCCTTTCCCCTTATCTTGCATGTGACTATCTTCAGGAGGTCCATCTTAATTGGCTGCTCGATGAAAACGACGTAGTTCTCAGACATGGCTGGAAAGGAAAAAGATGAAGAGAGATGGTGTTAGACCTGAGAGCCAAAAATGACAATTAGTTAAAAGGAAGAAGGCTGGATCACCGAAGCTGTGGTAGTAGGAGGGATGGGACTTGTTTTCTGGAACAATTGAACAGAGCACTTTGGCTCCTTGCAGGGTTTCATTGCTTTCTGTTTTCTTAGGGGGCACTTTGATGATGTTGTACAGAGCTCCTGAAACAGATGAGATAATTGCCGGCTTAGGGATGAGCATTATATATAAGATAAGAAAAGAAAAAGTAGAAAAAAAAGACAAAAACACTAATATGTGTTATTAAACTGACCTTTGCTTCCATAGGAGTTTCCCATATTGTAGGCTGTGCCATCTGGGTCGTAATGGGGATGAGCAGTGGCTCCATTCACTGCAATAAACTTGCTCCAGTCAACCTGGAAAATAGAAGGCATCTGTCTGTTTTTAACGTGTTGTACAAAAGTTTTAGCCTGGGTGCCATTCCGAACTTAGTCCTGCCCACAACGTTTAAGGTCGGGAAGTTCGGTCTGGCATTGCTTAATAGTAGCGTGAGTATGCTCGCACAATATCTGGCGGGCCAATCAAATTGTCAGGGCGGGCTTTATACGATGATGGACAGATGATCAACAGTAACGTAATCAACCACGTCACCAAAGCGCGCTTGGTTGACAACAACAATGGCTGCCGTTGGAGAGTTGAGGTGTGTAGATTCTGCTATTAGGTCTGTTTGATCATTTCATTTCATTTATTTATTTATTTCGAACACTTAATAAAAAGCAAATATAAGTAAATTAATGAAGTCATAACAAAACAAAACAAAAAAGAAAAAAAAAACATTAGGATTCCGCCAAAAGTACCCAAGCGTAATTCGTTATTTAAACTACTCTGTACAAACATTTTGAATATTTTTTGAGTGCAGATTTAATAGGCCCCCCAATATTTCACAACCATGAGTCTAAGCATCTTCTCCTGCTTTTTATGCCTGAGTAAATTATCTCCTACTCCTTTGTGGAATTTTTAACGTGTACTTATGTCAACTTTTGTCACTTTGAGAGTGGAAACGAAAAGTAAACTGCCTGCTTTTGTCTATTTTTTAAGAAATTCCAGCCACTAGAAAGAGAACTGTTTCCCTTCTAGTTGTGGATAGTTTTAACAACATAATATTATCAATTAGTTTTTTTTACATTCCCTGTTCATAAATGTTTATAAAATCTTTACCAATTCTCTCTGATTTTGTAAATGTATTAAATGTTAATAAAGCCCCTGCAACTAAACCTTTCTCTTAATATAGATCATTGCGAAACCCCTACTAACTCTGCTATCTTTTTTTAATTTATATTCTTTGTTTACACAGTCTGGTGAAATACAAAGTTAGGGTGATATTATAATGTAAAAAACATTTTTTGTGTTCTGCTTTTTTTGTATTTTGTTAGGGAGGTATAATGCTTGACCTGGATTTTTTTTTTTTTTTTTTTTTACAAAAATGTATTTGTTTTTCTGTATCTTTTGTATTTTTTTTTATTCCATTTGTTGTTGTTTTTCTCTCCATAAAAAGAAAAAAGGTTCTAAAATTAGCTTCAAACTGATTAGAAATTATAATATCTCTGTTCATGTACATAAAAAAAATAAATGTCAGGCTCCCTCAATTTAAAAAGAAAAACTAGCATTAGCTTTATTTTACATAAAGTTCCAATTTTAACATTTATCATCAGAACACATTCATAGCTCAATGTAAGTTATTTAATAATTACCTAGGTGCAAGGTGGAGAGAATATGAAAAGCAAGAATAAACCTGCATTAATGCTTGTAATATTTTGGGGTCCTCATGGTATTGAATGTAAAATGTTTTAACATCCTCCTGAGGACCACCTGCCTTAATGGCCATTATACCAACCTCTCCATGGCCTCACTGAACTCCCCCCAGGCCCAAGTTCTTTGCCTCAGCACCTACCCAAGCTGTGGCATACCTGTGAGCTGCATTGGGTGTCCAATAAGCCAGTTAGGCACAATAAGACTCCTTTGCTTGATGACATCCCTTATCCACCACCAGGTTGTGGCCACTACTGCCACACTGCAGACCCAACAGCCACAGCTGCATCTCTTGGCCATTTCCCCCCCGTTAAAATTAAGGATCCTTTTGTCTTGGTCACGGGTTAAACTGGGTGTCCCTATCAATCTGTTTTGGCTAACAATTGGGCAGTTTTAAACCCTGCTGTGTTCATTGGTATTCATGACACTGCTTGTCCTTCAATCAAAGTAAATTATTGTCTAACTTCTCATTTACTGCAAATAACATGTGTTGCTTAAGTCATAGATGCCACCACCATCCATGAATGGGTAAAGAGGAATATTGGAGCTGTTAAAACTGTAAAACATGACAGACAAAGATGTATTGCAAAAAAAACTAGGGTGGAATAAGGAATGAATTTTGTTTCATAGTTGTTGAAATTACAAAACACATTTTGTAAATGAAGATTTCAGAAAAAATAAATTCAAACTGTCTTCACTTCTTGGGTTGGGAGCAAAGATGGATTTCTATTTATCTGCAATAAGGTCAGCAACATTTGTATTGGGCTTGAAGTGCAGTAAATGTGATCTTTAATACACATTTTGGAAAGAATGCAAAGAGAATGCAGGTAAAGCTGAAAAAAACAGAAAAAAAACGAAAATTGAAAATATAAATTCATAAAAATAATAATAAATTCTGATAAAATAAAATAAAAAATATAAAAAAAAAACTATTAAGAAAACAGCAAAGTAACTTATTTTTTATTTTTTACTAAGAGGTTTCTGAAAACTGGATTGATTGTTCTTAAGTTTCCATTTTCTTCTGCTTGCAACAATAACTCCAATATATTTTTGATGATGATGATGATTGTACCTTTTCCACCATTTCCAGGGTTTCAGGGTTCACTCTGTGCATGAAATTGGTCTCTGTGCTGACATAGTAGTCACCCTTGTATTTTACAAAGCTCACGCTGGCATTGTCTGTGGGTTCTGTAACAGAAGCGAAAAAAAGGACATATGTTCTGCTTTTATGCTTATGAAACAGAGTTTTCAGCTTGAAGTTATTCTGTGGAGTTTGCGGGTTATATAAAGCGTTTTCCCCTCCCTAGCTCCCTGCTATATTTCATTATTATGTAACTGCAGCTTAGACAGAATTCCTTAAGAGGCTTCACTCCAACACAGCTGGAGAACAGAGGGGTTTGCACAAACAAGGATTGAAATGTATTTTGTTCCTACGCTTGATGCACATTCCTTAAGCTAAGCTGTCGACTGTCTTTATCTCATACTTCATCATTTTTAAAGAATAAACTCTGTCCTTTATTTAGAGCCTGAAAGAAGTTTAAAAAGTTAAGTGACAAACTAAAATCGAGCAGCATTCCTGGATTCTGACAAAGAACACTCTGTTCCTTTTTCTCCACACTCTGTCAAACATTATTTAACAATCCATCCATTCTGCTGCTTACCCATCATCTCAAAGCGAGAGAGGAATCTCTGGAAGAAGTTTTTACAGGGATCAGGCATCGCCAGAGTACCGAACTCTGACATCATGATGCGATCCCTCTCACTGTTCTTCTTGTAGGCGTCGCTCTGCAGGAAGCGGCTCATGTACGTCACCTGGCCCTTCTGGATCTTAAACTGGTGGAGCATGGCCATCCCATCAAACCAATGGTTGTAGCTGATAGTGAAACACTAATGTCAGGATGAATGTTGAGAAGCGTGCACAGTGAACTGCTTTCTCTACTTACTGTGTGTTTCCAAATTCGAACTTCCCCGGTCCATTGCGAAGGAAGTTACCACTGATCCAGGATGGGATAGTGCCTTGGACCGTGGTGGTGATTGGTTCAGGGGTTTCCTCCGCTGTCTTGATAAGTGGAGCGATACACTCCAGTCCTGTTATTACTTTGGTCTTGGTATTGTCTGAACACTTGGCCTCATCTGGAAGAAATACAACAAGTACCTTCTTTATCTCTACAGATATAAAATAACTTGCTGCTAATTTGCTTGCTCAGATCAGATGGGTGTGCAAAGAATACCAACCTTTCACCAACTGACTTTTCTCTGCATTGACTAGCAACTACAATTAAGCTGTCGTGTTTGTCAAGACTTTTTTAAAGATTCAGTTGGTACTTTTCTACATTTCTCAACTGAAATTGGATCTTTTCGTAGATTAGATTAAAAATGTTTATAATTCTTGAGCTATTAAACATTCTATTTTAAATGAATTCCTGACATCAGAGATTCTGGTAATAATGGTGTGTAGTGGCACAGTAATTAGTACTATTTGCCTTAAAGCAAAAGAAGTCCTGGGTTCGACTCCAGGCCTGATTTGTCCTTTTCCTGATTAACTAATACAGCTTCCTTCCAGGGGTGGAGCTAGATGGGGGCCAGGGGTGACCATGGCCACCCTTAATCATTGGCCACCCTCTTTTTTTTTCTTTTTTACAGGAGAGTAGAGAAAGCCATATGTCTCGTCAAGTCATCCAGGAGCCTTCTATGTATCACAGATAAAAAAAAAACCCAACTAAATCTATGTAAAAGTATGCATTAGTATATGTATATATTACAATTATGCAGAATAGTTACTGACAAAAGTATATTGAACATTTTTTGCAGAACTGTAAGAAAGAAATGACCAGTTTGTTTTTTGAATAACTGTGGATCTTTAAGACCGTCCTACCTAATAATACCACAAGTACACTCAGATTTATATTTCCTTCTTGTGAGGGATTCCTCTTATTTTAATGAGCTTGAAAATCTTCTTTTTGTAACTCTGACATTTTTATAGTATACAGTGAGAACTGGAGCTAGCTGAACCCAAATCTAACTGGATGCATAAGCACCAGAAGGGCTCATGCACAGCAGGAGCAGACCAAGCATAAAGACCCTCAGAACTAGAAGCTGAAAGATCACCCACTATACTTTTAATTTGGAGATCATGGATGTGTAAATATATTTGTCTATTTATTAGCAAAGGCTTTAGGAGAGGCTAGTTTGTCCTTATTTGGAAACTATAGACATTTTGATTTTTTATTTTCCTGTTGGTGCAAAGTAGATTGACCCCTAACTGATCCGCTATCATCCACTCCTCTCTGCACATTGGTTCCTGCCTGTCCACTCCTATAAAATAATTCTGACTTTTTCCACTCACATACCCGAAATATACATGTTAGACCAATTGGATGCTGTAAATTTACCACATTTAGACTGGGCTTATTTATGTGGTATAGAGGAATGTAGAGGAAGTCTTTTAACGACTTGTTTATGATTGTTAATAATCAAAGCAAAAAGCCCAACAACTTTTTAGATCAGTTTCACAGAGTTTTTCAACATTGCATGACAATTACAGAATAACACTGTCATTGTCTGTCTGCTTCACAGCATATCTTACTCCCCTGGTACCAGAGGAATGACTTCAATTATTGAAGACATCCAGCTGAAGAGTTTGAATGCTTCTTTACATTCCAACTGTCATTTGTTTCTGAATGCAA
This sequence comes from Cyprinodon variegatus, assembly GCF_000732505.1. NCBI lineage: Eukaryota > Metazoa > Chordata > Actinopteri > Cyprinodontiformes > Cyprinodontidae > Cyprinodon > Cyprinodon variegatus. Next base: position 64,135 of record NW_015151303.1, on the reverse strand, counting down.
AACATAAAAATATGTTATTGAAATTGAGAAAATCCTAGAAGGTATCTTTATAACTAGAACTGAATGAATGAATCTTATATTTAGTGGTACTATAGTGATGAACGACTAAAATAACCATTAATAAAACGTAGGGACCTGCATAGCTGTGCCTCCCACAGCATTTATAGCCATACAATCAAAATAAATACAACTCTTTCAAAATATAAAAGATTAAACAGGTTTCTTTGGGACAACAGTTACATAAAGACGTATGATTTATTTGGCAAAAATGACAGTTATTTAATCATTCTTTGACTTTGTAAGTCCTCCAATCGAAAAATAGAAAGAAAATGAATGAAGAAAAAAGTAAAAGTAAAAATAAAAAGACAATTCAACAGTATAAAACATTGATAATTCTAACTTATCTGATAAACTATAAATCTGTATTCTGATTAGAAATGTGTCATGAAAACAATAAGCAGTATGATAAATGCCCACTCAATTTATGCAGTTTGCTTGCTCTTTTTTTTTTAGATTTACCTTAAGTCAAAAAGAAGTTTGAGCGCAATGAGGACAGATATTTGTATCACTGGTAAATAAAATTTACAATTAAGATTTGTTTGATTTAACACTAAGTCAATTTAAAGGTCTAAAAATGGTATTCATCTTTTAGTCATGGAACTACACATAGAAAAGAAAAAACAATATGGGGGGAATTCGCTGTTTACTCAATGGTATCAGTTAAAGGAAATATTTTTGAATAAAACAAGAGTCTGACTTAATTTTTCCTGGAAAGACGGTAGCAAAGGTTTAAAAGAAAAATCAATACTTTTATTTATTCGATCAATGATGCCTTTTTGCACAATCCACTTCTTTAGAACAAACAGGACTTTATTTTTGATCGCCCGAGATACCTGATAGACACTCATCTAATGTAAAATGTTAAAATAAAGATCTGACAGATTAAAATTGTACAGCACTGATCAGTTTCCTGTTCCTTCTGTTCTTGCAGGCTTCACTTGTTGCATCAGTTTTTTTATTTTTCTTGACAAACCAACTTGTGAGGTTTTATACTACAGGACTGACGGATTATTTCAGCAAAAGAGCAATTCAAAATAACAGAGGCGAAAACTATAACAAGGCAAACTTGTTATTACTCAAAGTAATTATTGAATATCTGCTTAACATTGTTCCAAAAATGAGATTAAATGTACAAAAAAGCAACAATTTATCATTAAAACACACGCTGACAACCAGTTTCCTAAGAAAACAATTGCTTAGCTGCTATTTTCTATGTAAATATTGAAGGCTAATTTGCTGTAAGAAAGCAGGAAAATTCTATTTTTGTTTTAACAGGATCTTTCAAAAGAAAAGAGAAGAAATGTTTAACCCTAAACTCCCAATAAACAGTATGACATGTGTTAAAATAAAGAATGTTAATTCGGCTCGCTTTTTAAATAAAATATAAAAATGTAATTTAAAAAATGTGTTTCATAAACTGTTGTTTATTCACCTTCTTTGGTAAAATCATAAAAGTGACATATAACAGATAGGCTCTGAGGCCACAGTTTGGATACCCCTGTTATGATGGTGGAGGAGATGGCTGCTAATGCTTTCAATAACCTTATTATTGCCTGAATCGAATCTTCTGATTTTAGAAGAAATCTGCGATTTAAAAGGACATGT
>NW_015151303.1:54356-60005 GCF_000732505.1 Cyprinodon variegatus | reverse complement strand
AATGTCCTGGTACCATATATGCTTATGAGTCTTTCGTCTTATTGGTCTGAAGCACTTCTGAAGAGCTGGTTTCCATCTCTTCTTAATTTGCAGTCTTGTCTGCTTTTTGCAGGGTTTTTTCTCCTTTCTTTGCATTTGGTTTGAATGTATTTTGTCTTTTCATGGCATTTCATATTTCCTGTAAATTCATCCATTTGCACTGTGTTTGTACTTCACGATGGAGTATTAGGGCCAGGTACGAGATATTTTTTTTTTTCGATTTTGAGATATAATCGTAACATTACGAGATTAAAGTCATAAAATTACGAGAATAAAGTTGTAAAATTAAGAGAATAAAGTCGCAACCAGAATAGTCATAAAATTATGAGAATAAAGTGTAAATTTACAGTCATATGTTTTTTCACTGTTTTTATATATTTATTTTTTTTTAACTATTTTTCAAGGCCGCATTTTTAAAAAAGATAAAATTGTCTAGAGAGCTGTTCCAAACGAAATTTCCTTTTGTTTTATACTTGTTTTATACTATGACAAATAAAATTTGGGTAAGTCTAATCTGTCTAATAAAGTCTTAATATTATGAGAATAAAGTCATAAAGTTATGAGAATAAAGTTGTAACACTATGAGAGTAGTCATAAAATTAAGGGTATACAGTTGTTATATTAAGGGAATAAGGTCCTAAAATTACGAGAATAAAACTGTATTTTATGACAACTCCTACAAGAAGCACTGTCTTCCCTAAAATGAGGAATGTTGAGCATTATGTGAAGTTATACTTTGGCTCTGGTTTCACAAATAAGGAAATCTTTTAGCACACCAGCATCAAATTGGGCAGCAGGTCAAAGTGGCCTCAGGTTGCTGTTCGGTGGTGCTGGTCGGCCTTCATATGCTGATCAGAGCTCAAAGGTTTCTTTCTGAAACGGGTTGTGGTATGATGACTTCATTCACGTAATATTATGACTTTTTTCTTGTAATGTTACAACTTTACTCTCGTTATATTTAGGTTTATTCCCAAAATAAAAAATAAAAAAAATCTCTAGCCTGGCCCTAATACTCCGTTGTAGTACCTGTCTGCTACTGTACATGTTAGACATAGAACAGTATTTTAGCAATCTAATCTTTTATCTTTTTTTCTGCCAGCTGGTTGCCTTAAATGCACAGGGCAATTAAACCATAAACAGACTCTGCACATCTGTCTCCATTTAACAAGTTACAGTGTTTTTCTAATTAAAAACACCCTGGAGACCTGTTTAAAAAAGTCCCCCTCAATTTTATTAGCTTATTAACATTCTTCATTTGGTAACTTATTTAGATCAAATATATCCAGTTTAGCACTGAGTTATCATGTATTTACACACAAGAGTGGCTGTGCTGGATCTGAGCAGCTTCATTGTTTAAAGCAATGTGCTGCACATGCTGTCCCTCACTCTAATACATGTATTCAGGTTGTTGCTGGCTCAGGTGTGCGTCAGCAGTCAGTCAGGTCTCTATGCCCCAGTATATTCACATATCCCCTTTACCCATGTGAGAAATAGGCTGGGGAGGAGTCAAAGATGAAATGATCTCATTAAACCAACATGCACTTTGTTTCCTCTGATCAAAATGTCCAAAACAGTAAAACATCCCCTGTTACCAACTCTCACACCTAGATTGAAATCAATATTGGCTACAGCTGCTGGTGTGTTTTTTTACTGTTTTTAAGCATGAAAAATGATTTATATAACTACTGTTTTTGCTAGACAAGTAAAAGAGCCACATCACAAGGGATGTTTACTTTGCAATGATTCTCCTTAAAGCGTATTAAAATCATTTTATTCTGAAGAAGGTGTGAAGGTACTTTGGGGAGTATTAGGAAAGCAGGTTCAGCGCCTATTTTTGCTGTTTCCTTTTCTATACATTTATGTTCCTACTGCAATGGAAGAACTTCCCCTAAAGCAGTTTAAAGAAGTAAAATTTTAAGATTTACTGTTTGTATATTTATGACATAACAAATTCCTATTTACATGTTTTTGATCATTTTAACGCATCTATTAAATAAAGCTTACATGATACATATTCTTTTAGTATAATAAAGATAATTTAGTTACGATCTGCTGCTCCGGGTTTTTGGTTCTGTTTTCAAAATTCGTAATATTTGGGTGAAATATTTCTGTGAGTGCATCACACAGTAGCATTTGCAAACACATTGGATGTGACTTTTTCTTAACAAGAACAGTTTCTCCACAATATTACAAATTTTTGACTCTTCCACAAAGAGATAATTTCCTTCCAACATGTGGAGACCAGAATCATCAATACCTAAATATCAGGTTCCAATGGTATGTGAATATCTAACCAAGTTCCTATTTTATGAATTATACAATTTTTGTAATTTTGAAATTATTAAATGTATTTAATTTATCAGTAGTTGATTTTAGTGATGAATGTATTATGCATTCTATGGTATTCAGTAGAGTAATTAAATGTCTCTATGTCTATTGACAGGACTTTATTCAGCCCATTAATAGACTTTAATTTCTAGCTCTCTTTCTCTTTTGTGAAATTCAGTAAAAGAAGTAACAGTTTTCTTGTTGGGTGTCTGACTGACATGGCCATACTTCTGATTGAGTTTGCTTCTGATTGGTTTTTCAGTACCATGTGACTCTTCCTCTCCGGCTGTTGGGGAAGCTGAGACCTGAGGGGTGTTTCATAAAAAACGGACTTGGACACCCATTTTCAGACTTAACTTAAGCACAAAATGTGAAACCCTGATTACTAGGCTTCACCAAACACCAAATGCCTCAGTTACTTAATTTCACCAATACAAGACAGGTTCAACTAATCAGTTTTGTCACGCACATCAGCATAGTGTGCGGTCTATCACAGACGTTATTAAGAATTCCTGGCGGAACATGAATGACATTATTTATTGGTTAAAGGCTAGCAGGTGTTCAGAAATTTACTTTAAAAGTAAAGGGAAACACTGCTACCCTAATTGTGACAATGAACCATTTTTTATTCTGACAACGTTTAGTCTTTTGGTGTAAATATGGAAATGATTTTAGGAAAAAATTTAGTCCAATACTTCTTTTCAATTCAAATCTAGTTTCAGTCTGGAGATTTTACTCATATTTTTAGTCCCATTAACTTCTTATAGTTCATATTTCGTGAGATGTTTATTGACAAAAATCTTACTTGAAGTGAAGAAAAAATGAATTATTACAATCTAAGAAATTAACACTCTTTACAGATTTAACTGTAGTGAAAAACACAAAAGAAGCACTGCTTAATTTAAAATAGTAATATTCAGGCCTGAATTAACAGTTATTTGAACTACAGTATTTGTATTAATTAAAGTGCAGCTACAAAAAAGAGTGATGTCATATAGACTTGGGGAAGACTGTTAATGCCCGACTTTACCCTATACCGGTGAGGAGGTGCAGGCCCATGCAGTGTCAGGAGAATGGTTCTGCTGGAGTGCTGAGGTCCAATTAAGGCATTCATATAAAGTAACCCTTTCTAGAAAATCTGTGACATTCATGCAGATGTGACCCAGGAAAGACGCAAAGGTTGGTTGATTCTAAGCACTCCTTAAGGTAGCTCTTTCCTCTATAAACAGACAGGCCATCTCTGAGCCGCTGTGAGGATGCCTTTTATTGGCAGAGGGGAATGTTCCAAAGTCGGACCAGTTTTAAAAAATATGGTAGCAACAACTGTTTGGTTGATTGATAGATAATGTTTGGTAGATTTAGAGTGTATTTTGCTGATTTTTTTTAACCCATCTGCTTTGCTTTGAGAAATTATGGTGGAAATTAAAACTGGCTGACTCCCATTTAGAAAGAGGTAACATAAGATCTAGGCCACATTCTGCTTCTTCTGCTATTTGTTGCTTTCTGGAAGCTTTAAATTCCTTCCTTTCTTCTCATTAAAACTTGTATATAAATCAAGGTATTAAAACTCAGCACTATTAAACTTGCTATTTAATCCCCCAGAGAACCAAGTATTTTTGCATTTTGAATCATACCTAGAATATTATTTTTCTGTAGCAGTATGTTACCTAATCGATTGCATTTTAATGTAGCAGGACTTACTAAGAAGGATGATTAATGCAGTAGTTGCAAGTAACTTTACTGGGGAAAAATAAGTCATATCCAGAGGAAAATGCAGAATCGCCTTGCTTCTTTATAAGAGTAATGAAATTCATTGCATAAAAAGGTAAATAATTCATTCATTCTGACTGACGTCCTGAAATGATTATGAAACTGGGTGGTTACACTGTAATATAGGCTGGCAGGAGCAACACTTTAACTGTAAAAAGTCTAATAAACATGTTAGCAAGGAAAATGTACAATAAAGTGTTAGAAGGAAAAAGTAGATATGCTGCAGGCAGCGTTTTTCTGTATTTTTGTTTTCTGTATTTTTTTTCTAACCAATGCACTTCCTCTTAAAGCCTCCCTTTTGCAATGACGTAGGTATGTTCTGTAAAATAAAGTTTTGAGTTACCTGCTGTTGCTTCCGTGTTTACCAATCATCAGTTATAAGAGGTGCAGTTTACAGCTGCCTGAATGACCATTGAGAGGCAGCTTTATGCAAACCATTGCAGTAGGACAGCAGTTCATAGTAAAAGGGAATGTCCTGCTGCATCTACAGTATATTTAATTTAAAAGTTCTGTTGAGGGAGGGATGCATTTAAACAAAAGAGCGTATACAAATGAAACCTGACACTCTTGGAGTTTAGCTGCAGAGAGAACATTATGTCCTCTATTGTACCCATCACTGTCCTAGTCCACAGAGGAAAACCTTATACTGATCTACATCATATGCAAAAGCAAAAGTTACAAAAATTAGATGTGTCCAAGATCTAATCCAAGATCAGTTTACTAGTAACCATCCTGATATCACTGTAGGTGCTTTCTCTCTTATTTACAAAAAGCATGCAGAAGGCTTACCTGGATTCCCCTCCTTAACTGGAGCCATCAGGATAGATTGATTCAGATTATCTCCTCTATATCTGCAACCTGGTTGATTATAAAAGCTTTATAGCTGTGTGGGAAGGTTTTTAATGCTGTGCAGTCGCTCCTCCTCCTCCCCCTGATGTCAGCTCTGCTCTATGCGCTGTTGTGTAATGTCAGCTGAGTGTGTGGCACAGCAAAGGCAAGGCGTGCGAGGAAGAAGTGGAGCTCCATGAAATGAGTACAGTAGTTAAAATTTGAGTGAGCAGAGGAAGAATATTTTCTTCACATTTAGACAGAGACATTAAAAAGAAAACAGTAGGAACTTGATCAAAACAATTAAATTAAACATCTCTAATATATTGGTTCTGGTGTCGTATCATATGTCACAGAACTGCAGCAGCAGTTAGTTGTTATATAACACCCTACTCAAGAGGATTAACCCTCTGCTGTGCTGTCAAAGTGAAACATGTTCATTTTATTGTTTTATTTTGCCTTTTTTCTCACAAAGATACATAAAGTCACACCTGTTTTATTAGTGGTACAGTATGAATGTATGCATTTCATAGCTTCAGAGTCACAATTTGTCTTTATTCAGTTAACAAGTATTCTAACTGAATTATTTTATTTTTATTTCAAATGTATGATTCATTTATTACCTGAATTGAAGTATTAAAAAAGTTTTAAAAAGTATTTTAAAATAGGAGAGGCAGAGAAGCT
>NW_015151303.1:35388-53472 GCF_000732505.1 Cyprinodon variegatus | reverse complement strand
TTACTTTGAGAAAAGTAACTGCATTATAAAAAGGATATATACATATACATTTTTTCGGACTATAGAGCGCACCTCACTATAAGCACCCACTAAGTTAGAAAAAAATAAAATACTGGAAACATACATATATAAGCTGCACCGGGCTATAAGCCGCTGATATCCATTGAACATATGCACAGGATGCACAGCTTTGAGTGGTAAGTAGGTGACTATCAGAGAGTAGACTGAAACTTATTAGCTTATTTTTCTGACTAATCAATCAGCATGCTCTCTGACAACCAGTCGCCTGGAACGCTTGTTGAAAAAAGCATTGCTTGGGACGTATATGCTGCACAAGTTTCACAAACAACCTCCTTCCCACACCCCCCTCTCTCTTGCTGTGCCTGCACAATTAAAGTAGTTCCTCCAAATAGCTTAAATTACTGATTGAGTAGAGAGAAATTTTTACTCAAAAATAGGGATATTTCACAGGAATATTACTCAGGAACTAGTAAAATGTATAGCACAGTAAAACCACTCCTGAGGATGCTGGTAAAGGTCATCCAGGTCATAGCAATTCTAAAAAAAAAAAAAACGTTAAAAAACAATCCAGTGGACTTTGTTTCCAAGTTTGAAGACGTTTCGCTTCCCATCCAGGAGGCTTTTTCGATTCAAAATGTCAAAATAGCGTTAAGTTCGAGGCTTTATAGAGTCCGAACAAACGGACTTCCTGGATGGGAAGCGAAACGTCTTTATACTATGAAATAAAGTCCAGTGGTTTGCACTCCGGAGGATGCTTTCTCAAAAAGCAAATAAAAATGGATTAAATGTAACTACTTACTTACCGTCTGTCATGGTCTTAGTTCTGTTGTTCTTTACTTTGCTCTTTGTTTTCTAGTTTTATTGGTTTAATTCCAGTTTTGTTGTAATTTCTAGATTTGTGTTAGTTCTCATGTTTTTCTGTTGTCCTCTTTTGCCCTCTTGTGTATGTTCCTTTCCCCTTGGCTCCCTCGTTGTCTCCTCTCACACCTGCTCCTTGTCTGCTCGTTAGCCCTCCCTTTGTCTCTGTCAGCTATATATGCTCTCCCTCTGCTCTCACTCTTTGTTGGTTCCTTGTCTTTGCTGTCTTCCCATGCTGTGGTCTACGTTCCTCGTCTTTCCCTGGCTCCTCGTGTTTTGTGTCCCCAGATGTCTCCATAGTTCTGGTTTGCTTTATATTTTTCATGTTTATTGTGGATTTTTGGATTCCCGCCTCTGTTACCTGTGTTTATTTCATTAAAGCTGCAAGAAATCTCCTCAGCCTCTCTGCCTCTGCATTTGGGTCCTCAAACCACAACCAAACCCTGACACTGTCTTTGTTATTACTAATATCATATAAAGCATTTTTTTTTAAATACCACTATCACTTCCTAAGGAATGTTTTGACTTGAGTCCAATTTCATAAAATTCAGCTCGTTACTCTGAAGTTGTGAGAGGTTGCTTTGTGAAAATATGCTTACCTGTAGGTCATAACGGGAATTTCATTGCGACAAACAAGTAAAGACCCAGGTTTTATGATGTGATAGTATGGACCTTTTTTTCAAGAGGTCAACATGTCATAAGCCAGCATTTTGTTTCATTATTGTTGTAAAGAACATGTTCTATAAATGGAATTTTGAAACCACCAAAAACAAGATTTTTAAATGAAATTTGCCACGGAAAATGCAACCCAGAAATGAATCTTCGAAATACTTCAAAAAGGTTTTGAGAGTAACTTTAATGTTTTCTCATATTTTTTTGTCAAATGTCCTTTTTTTAATTTTATCTTTTCGAAGATCCATCCATCTTCTTCTGCTTTTCATATCTGTCAGGGTCGCAGTGTGGCTGATGCCTGTCTTCAGCAGTCTTAAGGCAAAAGGCAGTGTTTGATCATTGTTTTGATTGCCGGGTCTGAATCCAAGGAGGGAAGGTGTTACTAGACCATCTCTGGTCATCATAGGTCATCTTAGCCTACATTATTGGATTGTCATTCTGGCTGATTTACACAGAAAGTGAACAGACATACAGAATGAATAGTTATTTAAAAGAGAAAATAAAATAAAAAGACATTAATCTTTAACAACAGGTAACACAGAGACACAGAACCATGAACACACACACTCACACCTACAGTAGGGACAATTTAGAGATCCCAATTAACTGTCAAGGTTTCAGACTGCAGGATGGAGCTGGCATATCCAGAGAAAACGGACACATGCAGGGGGAGTACATGGAAACTCCATGCTGGTTTGATTCCAAGTCCAGGGCTTTTTTTTTTTTTTAGATTTTATATTTAAAAAAAAAACAAATATTTTTTAAACTTCCCTTTTGCAGATTGAGTATTTTAAATTTGGATTCTTTGCAAATAGTGCTTTAAAGATAACTTTTTCTTCAATTCACCTCAGGCGTAGAGGCTCACCCTTGACCAATATAAATGTTGGTCCATTCTGACCAATAGAAATGTGTCTTTTCTCCCAGCTCCAGAGGACTCAAGTGTTATAGTAACTTAATTTTGGAGACATTCAATTATTTCTCTAGGTAAATATAAAGCCCTTTGCACGAAATGCCCTTCTCAGAAACTCGCCCATGTAGATTAAGAGGGTCGGATCCATGATTCATGTTTTATTTATTTATTTACTTATTTATTTATTTAGTTCCTTCAAAATTCTTTTTCAGATTGAGTTTTACAAACTGCATAAAAAAATAAAACATGAAAAATATAAAATCTCTTAACCATTTATGATTAAGAGGTCTTCAATGTCCTGGAACAGACCTGTCCTGTCCAGGGTGTACCCCGCCTCTCGCCCATAGACTGCCTGAGATATCCTGAACTGCGACTCTGAAGGACTAAGCCTGAGAAGATGGATGGATGGATGGAACTCTCATTGTTTTTCATGTCTGGATTACATTTTTTTTTTTTTATTTGCAATTACAACATGTGTTCTTTGCATGCAACAATAACTAAAAGAAAATAACTCCCTATAATTATACATTTAATTTAATTTTAATTTGAACCCTAATGGTTTCCTCTCCAAAATAATTGATCTTGGTTTTCCACAGGACATCCTCTACCATATTTCTGAGATGCCTTCCTCAAAGAGTTCCATTCATTGGACTGTTTCTGAATTATTCGGTCAGCGGAGGCTGTTAGGGTTCGGTGCTGTACTGGCATGGCTCATCCTATTCCATCTCCTGGTGAATGTATGGCTGCTGTGTATCTTCACGAGTCTTTTGGTGGTTCTCGGTGGTTGGATCGGTTCCCGTGCTGCCCTGGATGCAAACAGTTTCTTACATTTGGAACATTTTCTGCCCCTTGGGACGCTTAACCCTCCTCTGTGTTCCCCCGAGCATGAGTGGAGGCTGAACCATGAGATCCACTGTGTTGTCCACAAAGCAGTACGCGACTTTGTTTCTTCGTGGTATCGAACTCTGCTCCCTGAGGTGGAGGGAGAGTTTGAACGTGCAGTGTGTCACTCGATGCTGGAGGCTGTGATGGAACTAAAGGAGCGTGCACAACGAGTGGACAGAAAAGCTCTGGTTCAGCAGCTGTTAGAGCTGTACGGCTGTCACCTGCAGAGCTACATGACTGTAAGGCAGACCCAGTCCACACAGGAGAGCAATGGCTTATGGCAGCTCTATAGTAAAGTCAAGTCCCCTCATCCAGCTGTGAGCAATTCCGATGCTGAGCTCAACTACTCCAGAGCCATGGTTAACCTTGTGTTACATGTTCTTGTCCCATACCCTCAGATGGAAACCAGGACTGGCGCTCACATGGTGACAGAACTCATCACCTGTAACATGGTGTTACCACTCATAAGCCGGGTTTCTGATCCAGACTGGCTCAATCAGACAATCGTTGACATATTTATGAGAACCAGAGAAGCAGAGGAGATGGCTCTGGATGAATCTTCTGTCAATGCACTGTACACATGTCATGAGCAGCAGGAATCGTGGTCCACCTGCAAGTCCCTGTCTATATCTGAACAAACCAATTTCCACTGCAAAACCTCTGATGACATAGATGAGCCTCAGTACCAGAGCATAATCTCTGGGATGGACTCGTCTCAAAGCAGCCTCATCAGCCTGACATCTGCAGGACGAACACCCAGTTACCAAGCTGGTTTAAACACACCATCTAAGGTGAACTGCTGCTCACTCACATCAGGCCAACATTCCCAGTTAGTGTCCAAAATGGTTTCTATGAACCAACTTATCCATTCAGATTCAGATGATGATCTTGCTGAAGGAGTTTGTGACTGTGCTCCCACTGCCAACCTCTGCAGTCTTCTCCCTGTAAGTGAGGGAGAAGCATTTGGATGTTTTCGACCTCTAAAAAATCTTGGACTAAAGGTAGTTGAGCCTAAAGACTCCCAATGGCCAGCCGGCATTGCTCAGGTGAAGTCCCCCATCATCCCGCAAAGAAAGCTTTGCCTAACCTCGTACAACTTTGACGCTTCCAGTGGCCCCATTGCGTCTTCTTTCAGAATTCAGAATGTTCATATTTCTGGGACAGTCAATGTGAAGGACCAGCGAAGCACAGGCATACATCCCTACACACTCTACACTGTTAAGGTGCTTTTACCTACTGTTTGACTCTATTTTATCATTACATATTATTAACTATTACTGCCATGACTTTCTTTGTGAAGTCAGAATTCTGCAAAGGAGGGCAGATGTGTAAGAGAAGTTTTACTTAAAATACACATTAAGTACTCTCCACATTTATTTTTTACCTTTTATGAATGCAGATTCAAAACCATAAGGCCCCCAATATATCACAAGCATATGTGCATAATGGTTCTTCACACCCATGGATTGCTTTTCATGTGCATGTTCCCTCTGTTGCCAACTCTTTAGCAGGAAAAGCAGCCATTGGCTGTCCTACAATCGCTAGTCCCTAATACAGCTGCAAAAGAGTGAAATCATAAAATTGGCAGGACAGACAGCAATTAAAAGCTCTTTAAATAGCTTTTAAAAAACTGCAATAAATAGCTTCAAGCATTAATTTATACATTACCTGAAAACTGCATTGATTAATTTGGTTATGTCATCAAATTCAACTTAAAGATACAGTAGCAGCCATTCAAAATGGGCCATCAGTCAAATACCAGCCGATTGGCAGCCCGTTTCCATGCGACTTCAAGCTGAATCGCCTCCAACTTCCAGCCACCAGCCTACTCCTGGGTGTGCATCTTTGTTTAACTCTTTTTTTAACTCCACCCTTTCACTGAATTACAGGGTCTGACAAGGAGGTGACGCTTCTCTTTAGATCTTAGTGTTCACAAATCATGACAGAAAGAATATTTTAGTACGAATATTGTTCAAAAAAGAATTGTAGGGGACCAGCCAAGGACCAGCCACAAGTCTCCAGTGGATAAGGCGGTGTGTGTAAATTAAATAATTATCACTTTTAATTAAAAACACATCACATTAATATATATATATATATATATATATATATATATATATATATATATATATATATATATATATATATATATATTGTTTACTTCAGGCACTGTTGGCTGCATGCATAGTTTGCCATTGATTTTGCCTGTTACTGCTTTGGAGGGGCTTTCAGCTGCCCTTGCTGCTAGCTGAACACAGAAAATTTTCATTAGATTTGTTGTTATTCATTTTTAAAAAAGTCACTAGAAAAAAAGTAATTAAAATATAGCAATTAAGCCAGTAACACCTCTCCTCTATATGTGCAAGGACCTGTTTCCACAAACTCATGCCAACCTAGTCCTCTTTGGGTGGGAACCAGCCGAAGGGAGTACAAAAAACTGCCTCTGATTGGCTACTTCTTAGCAAATTCTGCCTCTTGAACCATCCCGGTTCCCTGTTTGTGGCTGATAATATTAGCAAAGGGTCTATTGTTGTTCTCTTAAAGAGCTAAAAATTGTTCATCAAAGTCATTGAGTATTAGATATCTTAATCTTACACACTAGTGAATGTGTTCTTATAGTAGCAGCTACATAACTAAAAATTATGATAAATATTGAACTGTTTATTGATGAACAAAGACATTTCCAATTTAAATCAGTTTACAACAACTGTTGGGCATTTCTCCCTTTACGTTTTTCAGCATTGTGTTTATAAAATCATCATATAATGACAGAGGTGGCTGTTGGATATGAAGTCAGAATTAAACTCATGAAGAGAACAGCAGTTAGCCTGAAAAGTCTTTGCTCGTGTTACTAGCCACAACCAGGACAGAAGACAGGACTGTCGGAGATTTCGTGAAAAGTAAACAATTTCAGTCTGTTAACTTTCTCTGGTTGGTTCTACTTTCAAAGTGACAAAAGTTGGCAACAGCGCAAAGAAGCAGATCTACAAGGTGAGTAGAAAAGAAGCTACATACATATAAAAAGCAAGACATGAATGTAGACAGGGAGTATTTACTCAGGTGTCTGATATAATGGGGGCCCCATGGTATTAAATTTACATGCATAAAATCGTAAAAAAATTGGTGTGAAGAGTATTTTATATCCATGTATTTTAAATAAACTGATTTACTACACATGCACACTTTTTGCAGAATTATAAGTTTTTGATTTTTCTATTTTGTGTGTTTTTACAATGCTGTTCAATCCCAAAGCTAAAGCATTTTTATTTAAAAGTTTGAGATGGTGTCTGATGGCGGGAACGACGTTGCTACACCACTGGCAGTCGGCCACAGTGTTGACCGCAGGTACAGCGAGTTCCTGAACCTCCAAGCAAGATTAGAAGAGAAGCCTGAGCTTAAAAAGCTAATTAAAAGTAAATAATAAATTACTCTATTTGTTATTCTAGTTCATCCAATAGAGGGTGATCATTGCCTGTACACGGTATGTTTTTCAGATGTCAAAGGCCTAAAGAAAATATTCCCTGATCTTCCCTTTGGCAGCCAGGACAGTGAGAAAGTTGAAGCTAGGAAAAGCCAGTTGGATGCCTTTCTAAAGGTAGGTTCGCGATGTATGACATTACAATGCATGGATAAGCATGATATGTGGATTTTTCTTTTCTTGTAGCAATTAAGCAGCATTCCTGAGACAGCCAACAGTGAAGACATGCAGGAGTTCCTGGCTATTAACTCAGATGTTTGCGTGTATTTTGGAAGAAAGCCATTAACAAAGTCAAGAATTGATAAGGTAGCCAAACCACACTAAAGTAATCAGATTTAAAGTGTTTGTGTGTTGATTTATTGTATATTATCTCCAATCTTCATCTCAAAGATGATGGAAAATGCTTTGGATACTCTGAGGACAGCTTTCCCTCATCCTGAGCTTCTTAGTCCAACCGAGGACATTGAGGGTGATGCTGATGGAAGAACAATGGACTACAGGAAGTACAGGTGACAACTCAGTCTGTTCAATATACTGTGACGTAATTATTTATTTTTGATTAAAGATATATTTACATTTCCTTTATTTTGTGCTCCAGGAAACTTTTCCCAAGTAAAATGTCTACATCACTCAATATACCAGAACTCCATCCTAAAGTGACATATTGCTTCAGTGAAGGCAGTTCTGTAAGATAACACTGGGAACGTTCTCTACATGTTTCAGCCACACATAAAAGACCCAGAGATTTGATATATGAAAATTTTTTTGTGTCTGTTCAGGTGCTTAATGGCATGTCTTTGCTTGGCTTGGAGATCTTTGTCAGACAGCAGGAGAAACTTTTGTGTGGGCCAGATGTGACCGAAGTAACCAAGCAAGGCTGCACCCTGCAGGACAAAGACAAGAAGATATCAGGGAAAAGTCATGGGACAGGTTGGGATAATAATATGGACCTTGCATCATCCATTTTCTGGTCATTACACATAGATTCCCTTACTTGTTAAATAAATTTTCCTCTATTTACCACAGCTGAATCTAAAGGTTCCATTACTCAGTTCGTGAGACAGAGACTCAGGTCGTATTGAATGGAGGTGGACACAGTTGTGACAGGCTGCACAGCCTCTTTGGCTACTTTGCCAAGTTTCCGCTACATTAGGAGAGAACTTCCTTATTTTGAAACTTTGTTATTCTGAACAACAATAAACTGTTAAAATAAGGATGCTGTCCTCTTCTTCCATGCGTGTGCATAACAATGGTGTCATTTTCACTTTCACCCCAGAGGGTGAAAACATTTTTAAAACCTCTTGAATTTGCAGTTTCCCTCTTAAAGGATGAGCAACCCTGAAGGAAAACTTGATGCAAAATACTTTACCATTCTACATGGAGTTTAGCTTTTTAACAAGACAGCAGCCATAAACAGGAAGCTAGAGCCACGGTAGAATGGCTTATATGAAATCATTTTCATTTGAAAAATGGCCTTGTTAAAGTCCACACCTGAGTCAGATTCGAAATCTGTAGAGATGAAGCCAAAATTTTCCCAAACAAGCCCCAGATGACTTCTTACTAATTACCAGACTTAGACAATTAAGTTTTAAAATTTCTGAAATGTAATTTTGCACAGCTCTCATGACATTTCCATTTCGTAAAGTGCAGCAGTGATCAAAAGTAAACAGTGTGGAAGAAAAAAGACATGGTACAAAAAAAAACAGAAAAACAAGTATGTATTTTAATTATGTATCTGTAAAGACAGTTGGTTCTGCTTGATTTTTATTTTTGGAGTAATACCATTAAATACCTGTAAATAAGGGAATGCAACATGTTTTTTTTTATTTTCTTTTTTTTTAATGTATTTTATTTGAAATAGGACAGTGCACATTAATTAATGCATCTGCAAATCCTTCAACATAAATATGCCGAAGTTGGCACCACAGCTAAATTTAATATGTTTGTTATGAGGCAGGTACAAACATTTTACAATACATTAACAACACAGACTTTTCTACAGGAAAGCAAACACAGACACAAAACATCTTAACAGACTATTAAAAATAAAAGAAACAACTTTTTTGTTAAAAGAGCCCAGAATTAGAATTATTTATGGTAGCATGACTAATTAGTTTTCAACCAAATTTTCAGGACTTGTTTGAAAATTGAGCAGTGTCCACAGTTTTAGATATGCTCCGGCAGCTCCATAGACGTGTCCCTCTGACAGACACCAGCATTTGGCTGAATTTATTCCTATGCTTTAAAACATTACAATCATCTCTTGCTGATGTTCTGTTGATTATTCCAGAATTATTATTTTTTTAATCATCAAAACTATTCAAGGAAGAGGGCCAAGCAAATGTAGTATTTCGAAAATAAGACAAGCATCCAGGATCATCTGATAACTTTCAAAATCTAAAAAATACATATTTTCTTAAAATGTTACAGTAATGATAGTTTAAAGGCTTGCTGTCTAAAACTTTAGTAGCTTCATAGCCCTCTCAGTTATCTGGCACCAGGTTGTAAAATGGTTTAAGTGCAGACTGAGTGCATTTAAGTCATTGCCACATCTGCAGTTAGATATGACCTTCTGTGTTTCATATTTGATAAGCTTAATTTGATGATGTCAGGTATTTTCATTACATAGTGTCTAAAAAATAAATAAGAATCAAAGACTACCCTGAGATACTTAATATTTTTTATGACTTGTAAACATTCTTCATCAATGGCGTAACGACACAACAATAGGCCCATAAGCAACTTTATCTGGGTGGGCCCCATATTAAGTACAACACTCTGGATTACCCATAATTCCAAGTCGAAGTGTAGAAAATAAAATACTCAAATACATCGTTCTTTTAAGGTCTTTATTGCAGTTTGAAACATATTATATGAGCATATTTTTTTTACCAACCATCTAATGATTTAAACACAGTTATTAATATAGTAATAAAAAGTACCACTGTCTGCTTTGCTATTGGTGTCGTGTTTAAACGGCTCACCATCATGTTGAAATCTGGCATTTGTTGGGGTATAAATAAGGTCTGGTCATTCAACTTAAAATCAGGGGGGTTTTAAGAGGAATTTTTGCACCATAACGTCTGCAATCAGACTTCCTAGTCCACAATTGCGAAGGGGGCCTACCAGGTGTCAATGACAGGGCCCCTAAGAGGTTGGGGGGCCCTAAGCAACAGCATTCTTTACTTAGCGATATTTACGCCATTGTTCTTCATTAACCAAAACAGTTGGTTGTTAACCCCCTTGTCAGATTTTATATGAAAAATGGTTGTAATAATCTGTTTTAAAACATTAAAATGACCTTAAGTTTGAATTTCTAATTTGATATTATGTGAAGAAAGGACAATAAAAACGTTGGCAAAGGCCTCCTGTTTTACCTGTAGTGAGGCATATGCCTAAGCAACATGCAGTGACTTAGTATCACCACTGAAGTGCAGTAGAACTCAATTTTTAGATCAAACCCATCCTGTTGGTGGTTTAGTCCCTGAACCATTTGTTTTTCAACAAGTAAAACTATGGTGTTAAAATAATTTATCTGTGTGCACTACAGACACAGCTGTGGCAGATGTTGCACTGAATATATTGTGCCTGTTGATGAAGGATCACTGGAGCTGGCTGTGCACTGAGAACATCCAGAAGGCAATCAGACTTCTCTTTGGCACCTTCATTGAAAGGTTTTTTCTTATCTTTTTTAACCATACGATTTGTTATTTTACTCAATGCAGACACACATATATGAATAAATGAAAACAGATGCATTTTCCAAAACACAGCTGTGAATTGTACAGATCTTTTACTTAAAATATTTAATTTATGGACTTTTACAAACTCTATAATTTGTTTTAAAATCTACAAATATGTCTCTGTTTATTTGAATTATGCAATACTGATTTTTTTTTATCAGACTATTTGACTGTTAGACTGCAAAAATTCTCCACATTTGATGTACAATAGAACTTTTTCATCTATTCCCATCCCAGGTGGCTGGATATAGGTGCTGCCCACCTAACCAGCGCCCCCTGCTGGATAATTTACCTTCAAGTCTTGCAAGAGGCTGTGTGGCCTGGCGGTACCCTTCCAGCTCAACCCCGGCCTGAGCGAAGTGCTGCAGAAAAAGAGGAAACCAAGGAGAGGTGTCTGGACTGCCTGATGCAGCTGCTTCCTGGTCTGTAGCAGCTTTTGGGGTTTTATTGATTTGATTGCCTACCTTAAGTGTATTTTGTTCTTCTTTTATGTTGCACAGAGCTAATAGCTGATATGTTGGGAAGCGAGAAGTACAGGCTGAGCTTGGAGACCATGCTTGAGTCTCTACAGGACCATCAGATAAACAAGTTAGTCAACTCTGTTTGGGCAAAGCAATTTGAGTCTATTCGTTATTAGTTTACTGGTAAACACCAAGGAGCCTTGTAAAATATGAAAATTAAGTTCTGTTTTTCCTTTAAGTTAATGTGTGTATCTGGTTGTTTGTGTTGCTGTCTGCAGGCATTTGATCTACAGTATCTGTGACGTGCTGCTGGAGTTTCTGATCCCCGAGTCATGCGATGTGGCCTTTCAGAAGTCTCTGTTGCAGAGTCTGGCCAAAGAGTCGCAGAGAAACAGCCTTTATACCTGACCAAAAATGTGTGACACACAAAGCAGGATCCCCTTTATGCAATATCTGCAGCGTATTTGTCTGATGAATGTAACAAATCGGTGGCTTTTGGTAAATAAGTTTCCATGAACTCATTGTTTGTCTTTTTGGATAATAAATCACTGAGTTCACGCCGACCAAGAATTTTGTTGTTGGAGTAAATAGTTTATATGTTATCTCTATGTGGAGGCAGCTCAGGATTGCTGCAAGGCAGAGCTAGGTCACAATTCTAGTGAGGCGAACGGCAAAAAAATGTGTTTTTGTTTTGCAACTGGAAAACGGGGACTAGATGTGGCTGTGACATAAGGTGAAGGTGCACCATTTCCTTAGCTATAAAACTTGCCCCAGCCAATCCACCGCTGTGTTTCCTTAGCTTCAGAGCTAGTCCCAGGCAATCTCCCGCTGTGTTTCCTTAGCTCCAGGGGGCAGCAGAGCTGGCCAAAACATCCTGGATACTGGGTGCTTTCTCTTTGCAGGGGTTCTAGTTTTGCTTTCCTTGCTGTGCCTGCCCGAGCTTCAGAACACCGTCTCACCTTACTTAAAGCTCCAGGGAAAGCAGCCTCTCATCAGCCGTAGCTTATGTACCTCCAAAGTTAGAATCATCTCTGGACCCAGGGAATCCTATGTTCTGTTTTCCAACAAAAATAAAGCACCACGACTTGCTCTGTAAAACCCCTGTCCCCCATGTTAAGGTGAAACTGAAACTAGCAGACTAAATGAGGTAGTGGACGCCTTCACCTGCTTTTGCTCTCCATGTGAATTCTGGCAAAAGATCAGGCAATAGAACACGAAAATGGTTGTCAATGCTTTTTTATTACTATTAAACCAGCAGGGAAGAAATGCGCAGTGAGGGTTGTGTTGCTATTGATGCCAATGGCCTTCCATTGGGCTTCTGTAAAGCTGCTCATTTTACTATGAGAACAAGAACTGAGATGAAAAACTGCCAATGGGTTGGTGGCATAAAAATTGAAAGTGTAGTTTCCACCCAGAGACAGTGGAAGAGGGGGGACAGGCACCTCAGTTGTCTCATAAAGACTTAGATTACCATCACAGGGACTTAGAAAATAATATATCATGGTAAAAATGTTAATCAGTTTTGCTATAAATGCAGCACTGTATAGATATATATATAAAAAAACAATATTTCTTTTTATTATTATTTAATTTCACAGTAGTGCATCAAAAGGAAAAATACCCTTATCAGTACAGTTATATGTTTTAATTTGAAGCCTGAACCAATAGAACAAAATTTGTCATGTTTTCTTTGACCCTGTAGAGGTGTCATTCTGATTACATTTCGACCAGGAAGGTTTGGAAGAAGAACAAAATAAGACAAATATAAACTTTTTTAATTCTCTTTGGTTGGAATAAATTCCCCCTTTTTGTGTTGTTCAACTTGTCACAGTTATATGTTTGAGAGGATCGATCAATCAGTCAATCCATTGATCATCCATTTTTGTTAAAATTGTTCACTGTATGATTGTTTAAGTCATTTTAATATCTACATGCTACGAGAAAATGTCAATTTGAATTATATATATATATATATATAATTCATGTTAAAGCAAATTAAAATGTAACTTTTCTAAAGGTATCTATTGATTTTGCTTTTGATGTTGAATTGAAGTCGTTTGCTTATTAATGTTTTTAAACCTGCTCACCTTATAAGAGAATAACAAAATCAGGCAAAGTGAGAATGAGTTTTCCCAGCATCTTTGTTTGAAGCATGCCATTGTCACGATGATCAAGAGCTGAAAAGATAACAATAACTTGACAATACTTAAAGTAGGCAAACCTCATATCAGAGCGAGGTAGTAACTGTCATAATTTTTCAAGATGAACCCAGAATGCAAACAGACATGGAGCTACTCTTGAGAGTTTATTGAAGGTAATGAGTTATGGATGAAAGTAACCAGAGGCTGTACCAGGCTAGAGTTGGAAGAGTTGGAGGCTTTCGGTGACAGCAGGCAGAGCAGAAGTTTCGGCGACGGCAACAGCGTCAACGTGGCAGGACCCTCTGATGAGGCCTGGGGCGGCCAAGCAGCATTTCACCAGCAGGGAAGGAGGTCTTCCCGGTCACCATAAAATAAATCCCACCAGCTGTGTGTCCTCGATGTGCGGAGCCCGGACCAGTGGGATAGTAACCCTCCGATCTTTAACCCAGGCCCACACCCAGGGGTACAGATGTGTTTCTAGAAGGTGTTGACCAAGGCGACGGGGAAGCGACAATCCTCCGCCATGACTCCCTGGAGCTACCACGACGTTGCCAGTCCGCCTCTCTAGGAAGACGGAGGTGACGGTGGCCCCAGCAGGCGGAAGCGCTGCAGTGATGCTCGGCTGGGCCTCGGGCTGGCCAGTAATAGACCTGTTGCACCGTTGAGCCCGGCAGCTATGCCGGGAGGAGCCAGAAGGTGGGGGAGTTATGGCAGAGACAATGTATTCCATCTAAAACAGACTGAATGATGGAGTCTACAGGTATGTCTGCTGGCTCAGCCATTTTACTTTGCTTCATCCTGCCGTATGTGGTTGATTTCATACACTCCAATGCCTTTATTGGTTCAAAACATATCTGAATCTATTGGCTCCAGGCAATATATATTTTTATTTTGCTTGCAAGGTGACCTCCATATGCATCGTGGATTACATCACGATTGTCAAATCCATCCTGTGATCCTCTACTTTGTGAAACCCCTCATCTAAAGAGTCTGTGCAGAGGAATGTTCAAAGACACTTTTCTCTGTACGCTCCTCCTTTTTCTATATAAAAAAAGGGGTTTAAATGTAATTTAAGTGATTGAGACACCAGTTATTCTTTTAAAAACTGAAATTTCTTAAAATACAATTTTCTGGAGAATAAACAAATGTTTTCTTTTTTTTTCTTCCTTTTTTGTTCAAAAGAAAACTGTTCTGGCTCTTAGCAAGATTTATTTCCTTTTGTGACTGTTTTCATGTTAACAGGCCTGCAAGCTACCTTTCTAAAACCATAACAGGTTATTATAGTTTGATTGTTCCACATGGTTACTTTGGTGTTATGTTTATTTTTCAAATATTTCAATTTATGTTTGTTCTGCTTTGTAATTTAACCCTCATCCATGAATGTCATAATATGGTTTAATATTTAAAGAGATTAATTCAAGCTTTCAAAGAAACGTTTTGAATAGAAATTTTATTTAAAGTCAAGTTTCTTTTCCCCCAAAATACTTGTATGAATAAAAAATTCAGAACTGAAATCGAGCTACGTGTTCACAGTTAATGATTTTTTTTCAAACCTCTGACTAATAGCTAATATGAAAATGTTTGCGGCCTGTATGTCTCTAAGATCTTTTGATGTATAAAAATATTCTGTGCTTCACGTCTAATTTCTTTGATGGTTTTCACTTTAACTGGATGACTTATGAAACCACTGTGCAAATATTCCTTTAATGTTTGGCTCAAGTGGCAAATCAAGAAGGGAAGCCAAAATAACCAGCATCTGTGACCTGCTTCCATTTTTCATTACTTTGTCTGACATCGCTAATAAAGCCATTTCAAATGTGTAGACCGAACACCACAATAAATATGGATTAAATTAATGTGTTTTTCCTTTCCAGCGCTGCTGGATAAACTTTTGTGGTCACCACTACCAAACTGCTTACTATTAATGTTTTGCAACTAACTGAGAGAATCAGAGAAAGTGAGATGAATCAACCAAATGACTTTCCTCTGCTTTCATTTGGCTCAATCAGTAAAGACTTAAAAACAACAAAAAAAACCCAGCAAATTATAGGAATAACACATAGCATTTAAGTAAATATTGAGAAGTGCATTTCTTTTTTTAACAACTCTATGATTAAACTTACCCTGCAAGCTAGATGAGATTTGTGAATTCACAAACTCCCGAAAATATCTTGCCAGAAGGCCGTTGATACATTAGCCTCGAATACAGAGGTGTTTCAGACCAATATAATGCTGATGTATATGACGTCAAAACGTCAAGTAGAATCAGAAGGATGAATTAAAACAAACATGGCTGTGTCCGTTTTAGCCAAAAATATCAACCATTTTTTTCTCGAAGCGAGCAAAATGACATGCTTTTTGTCTTTGTGGGTCAAAAAGATGTTTACGCGTTCCTCAAGACCAGATTTGACATGAGTTTTCAAAGTGGGTAAAGAATCATTTGACTAAAGGTTATTGGTTCTTGATTAAGCAAATCATTTAATAAAACAATATTTGGCCAAATAATGTTTTAATCACCTCATGAATTTGCATTGTGAACTGGTCTGAAAACATTCAAATTTCTCTAAACTAGTGAAAAGCTAATTTGATCATTTCACAAATTCTTCCAGACAAACTTTGGTTTCCTGTTTGTACATAGTAGTTCAGGTTAGTTTAGTTTCACTAGTTTAAGTTAAGAGTGTTAAACTGAAATATGTTTGACTTTGAGCTGAATGATTTTTGTTACTAAACTTTTATATGTTGAACAGAAGTTGTGGTCAATTTATTCCATGTATGTGTAGAATTAACTGTTTGACCATGATTAGTGCTCGAACCACTCTTTCATTTATTGTTTTAACGCACAGCTAGTAGGGCTTGTGTTCATAAACAATATATAACAGCAGAAATAATATCTGATTAAATAAGATATTTACCAACCCTACTGGGGAGGGAAATAAACATCTTAAAGTATCAGAAATTTAAATTCCCAGCTGGCTGGGGATTGAATAGAATATAAATCGACATCATTAATGTGGGATCCAACCCAGATGAGCATTGAACATAAAATCACCACAAGGGAATTTTAGAAAACTTTTTTCAATTACTTTTTTATTTGGTACATCTAGTTCTGGGTTTGGCTCACACATTTAAAGTGTTCTAATTCTTGGTAGAATAGTTTCAACGTATTCTCTAAAACATCTGTAAGCTTTTGTCTTATTTGAAGATTTGAACTTTTTCACATGGTTCTATATCCTGATAAAATCTTTAGAAAATGAATACCAGTACACTGTGGTTTGAAAGAGATACAAGTGGTCAGCAACAACACTCAGGTAGGCTGAGATGTGATTGGCTGAAGCTCAGCTGGTACAAAGGAGTCATAATTGGATCTTTGTCCTTAAAAAAAAGAAAATTTTCTTACGACTGCAAAATCCCCAGCAGCCTTAACCATTGATACAAGGCTATCCAGTAAAGGCAGCTAAATGTTTCTATCTAATTTATGAACAAATGCTGAATATGTTCAATGCTGTGCTAAAAATGTAAGTCTTTACCAAAAAAATTAATGGAATAAAGTCAGAATATGCATTTTTTTTAAATCATTGTAATGAGAGGACTTAGTAACTTTAGAAAACTAAAAACCAACCAAATGTAATGAAACCAATATCATGATAAAAGAGTGTGTCAAAAAATGTCACATTTTTAGCTTTTATTCCTGATATAAGTAAAACGCAGCACATGTCGCTTATGTTTTCAAGATTATTGTCTTGTAAAAGTTAACCCTTCACCCCAGACTTAACTGTTTTGAACACCTTTCTTTAATGTTTTTCTTAGGTTTGAATCATCAAATGAGCCGTTGAGCTAGAGCCCTTTGTTTTGGTATTGTTAGGTTCAGAAATGTAGGTTCGTAAAAGAAGGACTGAGTTCACATAGAAAGGGATTCTCAAACAGCTTCTGCAGAAGGGGAAAGAGCCAAACCCAACACTCCAACTGTCTCTCTCCGACCCCCCTCCTTGCAGTGCCTTATTTATTAACAGAACATAACACATGGTTACAAAACAGAGTATTGTTCTGACAGGACAGTTGATCAGTTCATAAGACAGGATGCTCTAGTGACCGAATCACAAGGCAGAGTGGTCTCTTGACTGAATCATAAGACAGAGTGAAGCATCTCTTTGCTTCAATGTTTATATGTACTTACATAAATTTTATAATCATCATTGAATAAACCTAACAGGTATCCTTCCAGTTTTTTTGAAACTTATACTTTCTGAAAATTTCCTTTCAATCATAAGAAAAAAGATCTGAAATGGTGCTGCTATGCCAGACCAGTATGTAGCAATGTAAAGAAGAAAACATGAATGGGACAGTGCTTCATGGATTTACTTTGCACGCACTCAAACATGTAAGATGATATTCTGTATCTGTTCTGAGATATTTTGCAATCTAAGTCTGTATCTTGCTAAGGATAGTGTGAAATATGATTTCTTGTTTCTTTTATTTAACTAATTTAAACAAAATGCCTTGGATGGCAGGAAAGCCTCTGATACCAGGGCCCCACCATGCATAATGTCTTTTTTTTTTTTTCTTGGTTGGACTATATCAAAACTGAAATGTATGTATGTTATATTGAATATAGTCCTAATATGTGAAACCACGGTTCAAAAGGGAAGATGAAATGGAAATTATATCATTTTCATCTGGGTTTAATGAGCACTCTTAGGGCCGGATTTACAGTATAAAGATCCAATTTTGCATGCAGTAATTTGCGCTCGCAAACTGGAATTTTGCGCGAGGGGCTGAACCATGGTTTGTGGGTGATTTAACAAGAGTGATTGCGTAACTGGTGGCAGGTGCAAAACTGTTGGAGACGCCCTTTTTAAATGATGGTTTTCCGCGTTATGTGGTTTGCGGCAAAGTAGTGTGTAGTTTGTACAAACTA
>NW_015151303.1:20892-34453 GCF_000732505.1 Cyprinodon variegatus | reverse complement strand
GTTTTTATACACGCAAACCTTTGATAGATCCGGCCCTTAGGCTCCATAGTAAAATCCTCTAAAGGATCAGTAGAGGAATGTGGTGACAGATTCCTTTCTTTTGGTTTGTCATTTTCTAAAATCTATAACAGAAAATTGTAAAGATAACAGATTGGCTACGATCTTGATGTATTTTTAATTCTTTTTATTACCAATAGAACCAACTTCATTGATTTCTATCTAATTCTTAGCAAATTTCAAGCAATTTAAAGCACTTTAGATTTTTACAAACTTTATTGTCATCTGGTATACACAGTGTATACAAAATGAAATTTTGATGTATACAGCTTTTCAACAGTGAATGAGGAGCTTACAACAGTGAAATAAACACTTCAATTTATATAGTGCAGCAGTGATCAAAAATGTAGACAGTGTAGGAGAAAATAGAATCATCTTCATTCTAAAGTCACGATGTAAAAGGCATTGATATGGAAAGGTTCATTGCAGTGCAAATAAATAAATATGGTGCAAAATGCAGTAGAACATTGTTGTGTGTTGTGTACTATTTAAAGGGATTATTAAAAAATTCAGCCACGTCGGTAGTGCAAATATGATGTTTACAAGTTTGATGCAGAGTCTTGATTGGAGTTTCAAGAGTTCAATAGACTAATGGCAGCATCCCTATGGACCCTAACACATCACCAGTATGGTGAAGCTAAAGGTATTGATGTCAGTATTAGTAGGGAGACAAAATTGTTTCTGTTCACATACAACAATATAATTATATTATTATTATTATATTTTTTTTTATATATGGCAGCATATCTATCTTAACAAGTAATGTTTTATTATGGGCTTCAGCAGTTTGGATTTTTTTCTGTTAGATTCATGATAAAAAATATTAAACATTTCTATTCATTTAAATGTCACATATTTGAGGAGCATATGGTGTGGTCAGATAAGACACACTGCTAAGCATATTGATTTATTTTTGATAGCTATCCACCAGGAAAGGTCATCCAGCTATTATTTATATATTATCAAATTAAACCAGTTTTTCTTTCCATTCATTTCTATCTTTAATACATAACTTTTTTTCTATGTAGGCAATAGATTTTAGAAAGTAGCATGCTAGGTTTGTGCAAAATGTGTCCCACTTCAGTGAAATGGATGCCACATGATGATAAAGAAAAGAGGTTATTGGGTGGTTAATATATTTAAGTGTGGTCCTCATAATGTGTCATCTTAAAAACTACAGATGGTCGTTTTATGTGTTCTGGGAAGTCAGCTGTAGGTGACAGAAATGACTGTGGTGAGGGTGACCACAGAAGACAACATGCTAGAAAAACGAAAACAGGCCACAACTGATGCAATATTGAGAAATGATTACTTAAGAATAATGAGAACTTTAAAATGTGGTGAATCTTTTTTTTTTTTTTTTTTTTTTTTATTCATAACTAGGTAACAAAACATAACCCTAAAGCTGAAATGTAATCTTTCACATCATCTGATTTAAGAAGTGGTACAGAGTGTTTTGCAAATGAAAGTTGTACCATTGTACCCGCTTATAAATAGGATTATATATAAGAGTTCCTGGAAAATGGACAGACTTATGGGCAATTAAGACCGGATGCATGGTGTGCAAAGTGGTGCTGTGTGATTGTTCTGCACATCAATAAAGTACCCTTACAGAGTGTAAGCCATCGAAAATAATTTGGTTTAGAGTGGCGGGTTTACTCTATTGAACTTTTACCACAGTGTAGGCCACAAACGTAAACAACCGCTGCCAGCTAAAATTATCCAACAATTTCCCACATATGTAATAACTATTACTTTTGCAGAGCTTTACTAAGCTTGTGAGAAAGTATATAACTTTCCACAAATATCATAATGCAACAAATAATTGTCATTGTGTTTGTTGTTTGATTTTTGTTCCTTAATAGTACATAGTGCCCCGGTGAAGTCACACATCAGAGTGCAAGACCATGGACTATTTCTGCAATCATAGAATCATTTGCAACTATTGACGTAGCATTTTACGCAGTCAGTAGATTTTACACAAAATTTGAGTCAAGGTCGCTTATGAGCTTAAATCAGGCTTTGATCACCTGAAGAACATCTCTAGGATTAAAGGATTAATGTCCAAGTAGGATCTAGAATAAGACATTCAGGCTTTTTCTTTAGAATTTCAATTAATGTTTAAATCAGTTTGCTCTCAGTAACTCTCTTAACAGCCACCATATAAGAGAACCAATATCCTGCATGGGATGTGAAGAAAAAAAAAACCCAAGCCCATTGTGGTACAAGTTGGATAAATACTACACACCAGGTTCCATATAGATACGTTCTCATCTTTATATTTTTATCTTCTCTTTTGCCTGTTCTTCATCTTAATATGTAAATGTTATTAACCCATGTTTGTGTACTATATGTGTATTTTAAGATAGTGTCTTACAAAAATGTTATTGTGCTGACGGAATGACAATAACGAAGCTTGATTCTTGATTCAGCTCCATTGATTTTGAAGAGCTCTGTGCTGCTCTTGGGGAGAAGATTGAAAACATAATAGACTGCAACACAGACCACATTAATGTGTTTGTGGACAACAGTGTGTCCTTTATAATGCTGTAATAATAACTCTCTTAAAGGGGGAGGAGAAACATTTTTTAGATCACAATACAAGGAGGAAGGGAGAGCTGTACAGAGGAAACAATTTAGATCATGTATGGAAAAAGTACAGACAGCCTCCGCATCAGACTCCATCACAAAACCTTTGTCCTTAACCTCCATCCTGTCCTTCTCAACACTTCAGGTGAGGAACAATCGGCAAATACTAAACACACAGACAAAAGATCAGAGTTGCAACTCCAGGCTCCTCAGGTCCTGCATGGTTCACATGTTTGGATCATGGGATACATGGACCTCAAGCTGGGAAACCACAGCTCTGGAGAACTTCCTTTTGCGGTGCCAGCGCTGAATACCAAACACATGTAGGACATTAGCAGCTACTGGCAAGTAGCACTGAAAGGAAAGTCCTTTACCATCTGTGTCCATTGTTGAGGTCTTCTTGGATCTACTGGGGCTCACCCACCAACCTAGCAACTGGATGGATGATGCCATCGTTTGTGTGCAGCACCAAGCTCTAACTCACCTGGAGAAACCTGGAAGCACTCTAAGAAACCTGTTATTTGATTAATGTAGGGCTTTTATTTCATCCTAGCAAGACTTCTGGGAGATAAGTTAGAGCAGGCAGGAATGAACCACCACCTAAGCCAGTGGATACTGGACTACCTCGCTGGTTGCCCACAGTATACAAGAACACTTTTTCTCTAACAGGGTGGTCTGCAGTCCCTGAGGTGCACTATTTAGTCTGGAAAATACTTGGGGCAGCAGATTATCTTCAGCTGAGCTGAAACAGATGAGTAATTAAGAAGGCCAGTAATGTCTTAGGATCCCCTCTCAACCCGATGCAGGTACCAAAAAAATAACGCTGTTGTACAATGTCTACCACTCCAGCAGCAAAATTAGAGAGCTCTTCTGGTGACAGACTGCTGCATCCTGGGTGCAAAAAAAGGAGCGTTATCGTAGGTGCTTCCTACCAGCATGTCATGAACGGAGGACAGATGGGCCCAGTATTCAAGGAGAGACTGTCAGTAGGAAAGTTCAAAAAGTTTATTAAAGAAAACAAAAACTAAAGTGGAGCTGTGGCTCGCGGACACTGCAGGATGGGGAGCGGGGCACCGCCCAATCACAGACACTCTGGTTTAACAATCCAGTCCAAGAATGTCCCCAAGTGCTGCAGTCCCAGAGGACATGCTGGAAGCCGATCCTGGTCAGGGATCCAGAACAGACAAGAACAGACAGGAACAGGATCCAGATCAGGCAGGAACAGAACAGGTGGCAGGATCCAGACTTCCAGGCATCCACAGGCTCCCAGGAGGGTTCAGGGTCTGACAAGGTCAGAAAGCGCGACCAGGTGGTCACACACAGGAGCAGACAGGATCAGGTGCAGATGAGCAGGCTCAGTGGAAGAGGGTGGCCGAGACAGGACGTGGAACCAGAACTTGGTGCAGGACTTTAAACTGGTCTCCTCCCTGGAGCCAGGTTTATTGAGATAAAAACTGAACCTCCCCACATATAGAGCCAAAAACCAGAGGACTCCGTGGGGGTGGAACAGTGGACGATCAGGAGACGAGACAAACACAAAAACCCTCTTTCCACTGGCGGCCAGGATCACGGACATGAACCATAAAATAAAACTAACAGACAGACTAACAGAAAGACAAGTAATGATCAGGCCCTGAATGCTCAGGCTGAACTGAATATAACCAAGAGGAAACAGGTGAGAGGAATAAATTATAATTGAGGCAGGGAGGGAAAATGACAGGTGAAAGGAATGACTAATTAAGGGAGAGCAAACAGGCCAGATCATGACACAGCAGCTGTTTGACTCTAAAACCATTGTCCCCCTCTGTTAAATTGAAGTATGTTTTGTTTTTTTATAACTGTACATTATTTTTGTTGTGTTTTAAATGTATCTTTACTACTAAATCTTTTTTTTTTTTGCTTATATTTAGCAATGTGTGTGTGTACCTGCTTCCCCTTGTCTCCACTACTCTGCTGGTAATCCTGAATTTAACCATTATTGAATGGATTTTTTTTTTTATTTTCAAATCTGGTGAGACAAATGTGGGGAGACAAATTTTAATTTTTCTTAGTTGGGCAGAGCTCAGGACTGATAATTTTTGCCTTCATTGGATAACACAACCAGCTTTTCAGTATGTTGGTATGAAACATTTAAATTGCCTCTAATCCACCTGTGAACAAAAACCTGGGAAGAGAGACACCTCTGCAAATTTTTTCATTACATAACATCCTTGTAAAAAGCTTTACCGACCCTCTCTGCACACTTTCTTTAATTGGCAAACTTTACAAGCTAAACCTCAAAGAAAGCTTTTAAAGGCCACCTGCTATCGTAATAACTGCTTTTCACCCCTGAAGGCAAAAGACAATCTTGTTCACACAGTCTTGTCTTTTTGTCTTTTTCCGGCCTGTGTTAGTTTTTGTTAGGATGCTATCCTCAATTTGACATGATGCATTATAAAATTCCTGTGTGAGATCCAGAAATAAACTGGATTGCATTTACTTGCTTTTAGAAAATGTATGTTACTTGTGTCTTCATAACTATAGTATTTTCATAACCCTTAAATTCTTTCAAGTGAAACAAAAAGGTGATGGGAGTTTGTGTTAGCACAACTATAAGTTGTACACTCCGTCCCAAATTGTAGAGCAGTTGTTCGAAAATCCCAATTCATGCCCTAGTTTGCCACACACGGTGTAGGGATCCTGTTTGAGAAAATACTACCTACTGTATGCAGATCATTCTGATCACAACCTGACTTGGTTGTGAAACATAAAACAATGCCTTCCAAAGAGCCTTCCAAATTAGCTGAAAACATACATTATTGTTTGATTTTAGCTTATTGACAATTTTGATAGTTTTAAAAAAGGAGGTCATAAGAAGAAGCGATCTGTCATATACTGAAAAAGATGTTGAGCCTGCAAACACTCCCTTTAGTAGTCAGTCTCACAGGCATCTGGTTTTGACGCCGGTAAATTGATAGCTGACTGTGGAACATCTGGAGATCTGCAGATGTTAAATTAACACTGCAACTGCTGTTTAAGATCAAGGTTGTGAAATCCTAGCAACAGCAAAACCATTACAAGTGAAAGAATTCACGTCATAACATTTACTTTTTCATTTCGCATGTGAAAGGGTTTTTGCTCCTTTACTCAGCTGATTAATCCCTCATATGAATTAGCAGCTATGACTCACATGAGTGCTTTTTTAGCAAGAAAAAAAAACTGAGACTTATTGAACCTTTCAGATTGGCTTTAGATGATCCATAAAACATTTGAAGTATAAATGAGGGTAAAAAAAAAAACAGCAAAACAAAAAAAGGATTGCACAAAAAAGTACAGGACAGCTGAGATGACAAAAAGCAGAATAACCACACTAAAGCCAGTGCTGACATAGCACTCCAGCTTTCTTATCATCTGCATGAACTTACCATCATTCATATACAATCCACACTGACAAAACATAAAGTGCAGCATTGCTTTGTATGACTTAAAGTCACAGCTTGATGACTTAGGTAAAAGAACATTTCCCAGACTCTCTGGTAAATCAAGCCCTTGCCAAAAAGAGACAGGGTTTACTCCACCACATGTTGTGACTTCCACCATTGACTGAAAATACCTATAAAACATTGATCACCATGGCAATCCCATTAAAGGTACATAGCGGCGTTATTCGAATTGTTTTTAAATGTATATGCCAGTCGCTCACTCTGGTTGCATATAAAGTTTTTCAGAAAGATGACCATATCCTGTTGTTGCTTATTATCTTTTTGTTCTACATGTTGTTTTTGCTTAATTTGTTAACAAATAAAGCCCTTTATTCATATTTACAGTAACAATAGAGGTACGATATTCAGATTTGTGCAGGGGGTAAACAAGGAGGTAGCCTTCTGTGGCTAAGCAAGTTAGCACCCCCCAGCAAAGTGTGGAAATAATAGAGTTCAAGGTGAAAAATATGCAAGGAAAATGTTTCCTCCCACACAGACAAGACTGGAATAAGACTCAGAATACAGTATGAATGCTAGTGTGCAGTGAAGAGGAAGCTAAAGTCGCGACTCAAGCCATTCAGATGTGGCTGCAAAGTTTACATATGTGTCAGTAAACATCCTATTAATACTGATACTAGTGTGACAGTATGGGATCTTGTCACTCTGACTGATCATGTGCCTTGGCTGCTTGGCCAAGGTGAAGGTTAGCATATTTATACCCATGTTCTCTGTTTTATTGTCACTTGCCACACCAGTGATAGCAATGCTGATCTTACTCTCTATAGTCTACATACAGAACTCATTATAAATAGATAGATAGACTAATTGATCGATTGGTTCTTTCCTTGGTGCTATGTGCTGTTTGTGCCTGTTCTGATAAGAGGCTCTCGGTTGGTTTACAACCAGACCAGGTTTTTCGCTTTACTGCGAGACATTGCAGGACAGTGAGGCTCTATTATTTAGCTGAATTATTGCTATCTGGCTTTCTGATAGTTCCACAATCCTGCCAGCAGATAACGCCACCTCTGTTTATGTCTAATCATTGTGCCAATGTTGGAAAAAGGACAATTATTTCCCAATAGCACTTTCAAGTCTATGCCATTTGTCAGAAAAGGCATCTTTGCTTAGCAGGGCGATTGCTTTCTTTCACACAGGGTTTCTTAATTTGAATTTGTTTTATTCTATAATAAAGTAAGCTATCTTTTTAAAAATGTTTTTTAATGAGTCATTCATAATTCTAAACTTTTCAAGAAGTTTACCTCTCCCTACCCCCCTCCCAAGAAAGAAAAAAATAGCTATTGTAACACATTAAACACATCAGTGTTCAAGTTTGCAAATTAAGACCTGCTGCTAGGTTTAAGGCTTTTTTCAGACAATGTGTTTTTGGTGGCTATTTAACTAAAGATATCTCTCCGTGTTAATTAGACTGTGTAATTTAGGATAATATAATCATTTAAGACCCCTTATGATGAATACAACAAATGGGCACAGTTTTCCCTCACTACGACGCAGATCACCGGTACCCTACTCTGGAGCCAGGCCTGGAGGTGGGGCACGCTGGCCACTAGCAGCTATGCTGGCCTGGTGGCTTTTACTCAGGGAGCTCAGCTGAACACAGCCCTAAGAGGAAACATGGGTCCCCTTTCCAATAGCCTCACCAACTGTCTGAGGGGCCAAAGGGGTTGGGTGCGTTGTGTAATGTGTGGCAGTCGAGGGCAGAGACCTTGGCATTCTGATCCTCGGCTGAAGAAGCTGGCTCTTGGGACGTGAAATGTCACCTCTCTGGTGGGGAAGGACCCTATGCTCGTGTGCAAGGTTAAGAGGTTTGGCTTGACATACTCAGACTTACTTTGACGCATGGCTCTAGCTCTGGAACCAGTCCTCTTGAGAGGGGCTTGACATATTTCTACTAGAGAGTGCCCCTCCTGGGGACTCCCTTGTTCTTCTGGGGGACTCCGAAACTCACATGGGCAATGACAGTGAGACTTCTGTGCTCATCATGGATTGTCCATAATGAACATAGGTCTCTTTAAGACCGGTCTCAGAGCCTGATCCTCATTGCCGGCAGTAAGTCGGACTCATTTCCAGTGTTGGACTCCGCCAAGGTTGTCACCGATTCGGTTCATAAATTTTATGGAAAGATTTTCTAGGTGCAGCCAAAGCGTTGTGGGGATCTTTTTTGGTCGCCTTATGATTGTGTCTCTGCTATTTGCAGATGACGTGTTTCAATTTCCTCTCGCTTGTTCACTAATGAAAAGAAGATCGAGCGAGAGATCAAGAGGTAGAGAGCCAAAAGGCAAAGCTCTTGATTTACCTTGCAAGAAAGAGTTCTCGGATACGAGTGGCAGAAATTAGTTTTCTCAGTAGTGTGTCTGGACTCTCCCTTAGAGATAGGGTGAGGAGCTCAGTCATCCGTGGGAGGACTCAGAGTAGAACCGCTGCTCCTCCATATTGAGAGGATCCAGCTAAGGTGGGTGAGGCATCTGGCAAGGATACCTCCTGGACGCCTCCTTGGTGAGGTGTTCCGGGCACGTCCCACCGGGAGGAGACCCAAAGGGAGTCCCAAGACACAATGGAGGGACTACGTTTCTCGGCTGGCCTGGGGGCACCTTGGGATTTCCACAAGGGATGACCTGGCCTAAGTAGCTGGGGAAAGGGACGTCTGGCCTGCTACCCCCACGACCTACTGAAGCTGCTACCCCTGTGACCCGACCCGGATAAGCAGAAGAGGATGGATGGATGGATGGATGGATGGATGGATGTATGGATGGATGGATGGATGGATGGATGGGTGGATGGATGGATGGATGGATACTCACTAAGTTCCGCATTTATTTGTCATTTTGAGGCTTTAACCAATAACTATCTCATGATATTATATTAATTATGTATTCCTGGCAATGTATCACTTAATCGATACATTTTTAAGCAATTTATCTTGTCAGAAACCAGAGCTTTGTTGGTAATTTAAGGTTCTTGGTTACATTATCTGAGCATTATCTAAGGTATCCTCCTATATGATTAACTCCTCTTATCTTTTATTTTATTTTTCTAATTTTGGTGAATTTCTCATGAGATCACATCCATCATAGGCCAGGATGATGAAGAGAAGCGTTACTTCACCTCCTCCCCTGAATCTCCTGTTGCGTCAAAGGGTTTCCATTAACTCTTGGCTGCACATAGAGGGACTTTCTGGATCATAACTTGTTCTTGGAAATTTGGTTGCTGCCACATCTCAGAACAGCTTCTAACGAAAGACAAGGAGTCAGGACAAACTAAACAAAAACTAAAACAAGAGTGGCATGGAACGGGTGACTTCTGGAGTTATCAAACAGATAACAGCTGCTCTTTATTTGTTTGATGTTTGAAAGTTTGAGAGCACATTGATTGGATTATGATGTTTGAGAACCCACCGAGCATTTTACATGTATATGTCTAACTATATTTTATTCATGAAGAAACAAGAAGTAGGTTACAGATCCTTCCAGCTTTGGACCTCTGATCAAAGTCTGAACTAGTTCCATATCTGTGTTTGAGTTTTCAACATGTGAAAGTTATAAAAGCAGAAACTGGCATACGTTGTTCACTTAGGCAACAGCAGCCAAACATTCACTTTTGAAATATTGAACTAATTTTACAGTACTGTCAAAGCCAACCTTTTATCATAGATGCCACTTAATAATATGAAAATAAAAGATATAAACTTTTTTTTTTACTTAAAATTCCTTTTGTTTGGCAACTTTTTACTTAAACTGTTTGCACAGCCCAGCTGCAAAAAAGTCCAGAAGGAACATGTTCCACGTAGAGAAAACACTATCCTATTCCAAAGAAGCTGATTTAGTATTTTATAATCTAGAACAGGGGTCGTCAACGTTTTCCAGGCCAAGGACCCCCGAACTGATGGCGAGATGGTTCGGGGACCCCCTAATTTCATATTAATTGATGAAATTGTGTTATATCAAACTGGTCCTATAGTCACTCTATTACAGATGGAGTATTGTAACGAAAGTAATTTCACCCTGGGATTATTAAAGTATTTCTGATTCTGATACATGGTTGATGGGACAGGTGTTGTTAATGAAATGGTTCCCGGCTTGAAAGAGCTCCTGTGTGTCGCTGAATGTGAAAAAAAAAACTATAGTGTCCAAGGGGGACAAGTGCGGTTTAAATATATGATTTCACAGCAAATTTAAATGTTCCTGCAAACATTAGACAAGATGATCAACATCCATAAGTTTTTCTGTTAATCTTTTTTTAAATACTTAGTGTCTGAGCTTTAGAAAGCTTGAATATCTTGAAAGATGTGCAAAAGTTTTTGTAAATCTTCAAAGAAGGTGCAAAGAGATTCAGTCTGCAATTCAGCAGAGAGCATGTGCAAACCTTTTTTTTTTTTTTTGCATGTTTCTTTATTAATGACATTTCTGTTATCTCTCCATTGTCATTACCTCAAGCCCTATTTAGGTCCAACAGCTTGAAATCCTTAGGCCCACCTGTGCCGGCAGCCATAGTGCTGTGTGAATGCGATTATGTGATTGGCTTAGAAATAAATCATTGCTTTCTTTGGGGTACGTTCTTGTTAATGGCTCAAAGAAAGGAGATTGGTTGCAATTAATTTGCTGCAGCAAAGCCTACCCAAACCATGACACGTCCACTGCTATGCTTTCAGTTAGTGAGGTTCTTCTCCTGAGATATTTTATTTGGTTTATGGGAAGCATGTCCTCTGTTCTGGTGTCAAAATGTATACATTTCTAGTAGTCCAAAGAACACCACCCCAGATGGCCCGCAGTTGGCCCATGTCATCTGTGACATCATCTCAATTTTCATACTGCATTTAAATTTGCCATATTGAGTTTTAGATGGTAACTTAAATGTCAGATTACTTTAGTTTACTGATTTAAAGGGGAAAGCTCTAAACAAGAATTATAGGAGGGTGATTCATGATCAAATTTGGATTTACATCTTTTTACACAATACGTACAGTAGAAAGTAACTGATGAAAGAAGGGCTAACAATATATTAAAACACTAAAGTCACTGGATGACATTAGCGCCTTCAAAGGAAGGTAATAAAATAGGTGACTTGATCTAACCGGGGACTTCTCACTAGTGGGAAAACCAAGAAAAACTATGATTTCAAGACTTTAAAAAGCACTAGAACAAAACAGAAAGCAATAAAATTATAAAACTTCTAACACAATAAACACACAAAACCCCAAACTGGATGATAGGAAAAAAGATAATGAGAAATTTAAACTAGAAAGAGAAAATCGATAAAAAAAAGGAGAAACAGCAACAACATCGAAAAAGTACACACATACTTCTTTCCTAGTTTTTTTTATTTTCTTATAGACCTTAAACCTGAAAAAGACAACTGTGATGTGGACACTTCAAGAAGGCAAACCAAGAAAATATGTTTGAGTTTGGAGTTAAATCAAATTGAAAACATGCATTTCACCAGTTTTTCTCTGTGAGAATTTTACCCTGTGTCCTGGTGTAGCCACAAGTCACTTCCAAAAGTCCCTTAAAAAAGCCTTATACTTATTTGGCAAATATACATGTAGAGTGATCCTATCAAAGAAAATGAATCTAGCTAATGCTAAGAATTGTATGTTTATAGATGTTATAAATCCAAAATAAGAGAGAAAATGGCTAGAAATGTTAGTTTTTAGATAAATAAAGCCTCTAGACAAGCTTCAAAATCTAAAACTTTACAGCATTATTCAAAGTTAAAGACAAGAATGTGTTTGGTTTTAATGTGACTGAATGGAAAAAAAGATGATATTGTTTCTTTTGAAATGTAATGTTTACTATTTTTTTCTCCTCTCGGTTCTTTGGTGCCACTGTTGTTATTTTTACGAGATTGTTTCATTCATTTTTCTTTCTTTGATTTACCAGATACATTCTGTTTTTCATTTTATACCATAGATATGGGGTACTATGGTTTTTTTTATATCTTGCTTTGCAGTTTCCAAAGTTTTTATACAATTAAGACTGCTTTTTTTCACTTTGTGTAAAAAAAATAAAAAACCCTCCTCTCTCTAGCTCTTAAACAAAACAATATCATATATAATATATAATGTTTTTAAAGTTTAAGGAGTTCAAGGAGACAGAAGCAGGGATACAAAACGTAATTGATGAAGCTATTATGATGAGAAAAATCAGTGAGAGCATATCGATAGAGGTTATATACTGCACAATGGTAGAACTGAGAAAAGGGGTTCCCATGTCCTCCTGCAGTGCAAGCCTATAGCAGCATAACTATAGAGATAACTCAGGTCAACCTGAGCTTTATCCAAAATGAAAGTTTTAACCGTACCCTTAAAAGTAGAGAGGCACGCAGACACGCTTGTTTCCACAGGAGAGGAGCCTGATAAATAAAACATCTACCTCCGTTTCTACTTTAAAAATTCTAGGAACCACTAGTAAACTTGCAGATTGAGAGCGAAGGGCTCTATTAGGGACATAAGGAACAATCATGTAAGATGGAGCTTGGCCATTTAGGGCTTTATAAGTGAAAAGTATTATTCTAAATTCTATTCTGGATTTAACGGGAAGCCAATGAAGAGAAGCTAGGATAGGAGAGATATGATCTCTCTTTTTAATTTTCATCAGAACTCTGGCTGCAGCATTTTGGATCAGCTGAAAGCTCCTAACTACAGTTTGTGATAGTAATGAATTACAATAGTCCAGCCTTGAGGTAATTGATGCATGGACTAGTTCCTCAGCATCACCCCTGGACAGGATATTTCTAATTTTTGCAATATCCCGCAGATGAAAGATCAAAATTCTAGAAACCTCCTTGTAATTTAAATTACAGGGTCTGATCAGACATAACACCAATGTTTTTTACTTTATTATCTGAAATCAATTTAATCCCATACAAATTAAATTAGATGTGGCGGGTGCCGCCCAGAGTGTACCTGATGCTGCATTCCCAGAGGGCAGGCATGAGTCCAGGCCAGGTTAGGGAAAGCGATCAGAACAGGAAAACTAAGAGGACCAGGAATCCGAAGCCCAGTCAGAGAAACAGATGAGAACAGGAACAGGCTGGTCCAGGGTTCCAGGAGTCCACAGAGAGTTCAGCAGAATGTGTAAATGGGAACATGCAAGCACAGTAGTTGAGAAGCAGAACAAGGCAGGATATCAGGAACACTACAGTATGCTAAAACTCGCTCCCTCCACTGAGCCAATAGAGGAACGGGGCACGCTCAGTGGATAAGAGAAGGAACATGATCAGGAAAACAGGAACACTACTAAACACTTTAAAACTCCCTCACCTCTCGCCTCAGAGAACGAGAACATGAACTATTGCATCAGGAATGATCTCAAACTTAAAGTCAATGATCTGGCTCCGATAGCTGGGACTGAGTCGTATATAAAGAAGCAGGAGCAGTTGCTTTAGATAAGTGGTACTTGCAAACTGCGCAGAGTTAGGCAGGTGAATGAAATGGGAAA
>NW_015151303.1:18709-19810 GCF_000732505.1 Cyprinodon variegatus | reverse complement strand
AATGATTGCAGTAGACCAAAAGCCTGTTAATCAGCTTTCAATTAAAATCAGCTGTGCTGGAGCAAGGAAACCTCTAAAACCTGCAGGACAGTGGGCCTTGAGGACCGAGTTTGGGAATGCCTGGTCTAGGAGGACAGGAAGGGGGCTCCAGTATTTAGTCGACTGGGTGGGTTATGGAACCAAAGAGAGTGTCCTGGATTCCGGCCTGGTTGATCCGGGATAAGGACTTTATTTGGGTCTTCCACAGGGATCATCCTGATCAGCCCATTGGGGCATCTGGAATCTGCCCTTGAGGGGGGTTTCTGTCATGGTCTTGGTGCTGATGGTTTGTTTTTTTTCATTTGCTCCTTCAACCCTGTCTAATTGGTGCGGCGGCTGATTAGCGCCAATCGCTTCCACCTGGTTCCTCAGCTATTTATGTTGTTTTCTTGCTTCCTTGACTGAAGTTGTGATCAGCCCGACAATCCAGTCACTGACCTTTATGTTCTATCTCTGCAGAAAATCTGCCCCACAGGTGATGAGCAGCCCCGCATTCCTGTTTGTTTTAAATAAACGCTTTGAACTTTCCCATTGCCTTTCTCTCCTTTAATATTGGGTAGCCGTCTGAAATCATTACACAGTGTCCATAGAATGAAGATAATTTCCAGCCAGTTGACTGACAAGACGCAATGGCTGCTGCCAGAGGGTTCAGACATTGAAGCCTAGAAGGCTGCAGAGCTCACAGGAGATCAGATCTGAGCTGACGAAGGTAGACAGGACAATCCAAAGGGCAAAGTCAAGAGAGAGATCCAGGTTCAGTCCACAGAAGAATCCGAGAGGGGTCCGAAGACAGGCAGGCCAACTAATCAGACAGGGGCAGGCAGGCTCAAAGGTCAAAATATGGAAACAGATCAGGATCAGACAATCAGGCAGCTTAAATAGGAAACTGGAACAAGTGGATCTGATGAGTGATGAGGAACAGGACAGAGGTACTGTAGACAGGTGAATGAAATGAGCAATCAAGCTAGCCATCAGCACCATAATCATGACAATTTCCCCAATGTAGGCTGTTTTTATTTTTATTAGATTATCATGTTTTACTCCTTTAGGATTCGTTCTAAT
>NW_015151303.1:0-15037 GCF_000732505.1 Cyprinodon variegatus | reverse complement strand
CTGTGTGAGTCACTAACCTGGTTTTAAAGTTCAGTTCGTGCCCAGAGGACGAGGTCGGGTCCAGCCGGTCGGCTGCCAAAAAGATGCGGCGAAAGCGACCTAGGGAGTACCAGACACTGAAGTCTTGTAGGTCAGAGTACTGCCAGGAGATCAGAACTGAGCAGACAAAGAAAGGCAGGATAATCCAGAGGGCGAAGCCAAAGCTGGTGTCGAGGACATGCTCAGGAGTCAGAGCCAGGAGATTAGTACCGAAGAGTTACCGAAGAGGAATCCAGGTCGGTGTCAGGAATCAGTTCCAGGTTTGGTACACAGGCATAATCTAGCCGGAGTCCTAGGACAGGACAGGCAAACAGATCAGAATGGGGACGGGTAGGCTCAGAGGCAGATATTATCATAGTATTATTATATTGGTGTCGTGATTTTATGTTCAATGCCCCTCCAGGTTGGATGCCACATTAATGTTGTGGATTTATATTCTCTTTAATTCCCAGCCAGCTGGGAATTAAAATTTCTGATACTTTAAGATGTTTATTGCCCTCCCCGGTAGGGGTGGTAAATATCTTATTTAATAAGATATTATTTCGGCTGTTATATATTGTTTATGAACACATGCCCACTAGCTGTGTGTTAGAACAATAAAGGAAAGAGTGATTCGAGCTTTAATCATGGTCAAAATAAATAAATAAATTCACCACAACTTCTGTTCAAAATATAAGAGTTTATTAACAAAAGTCATTCAGCTAAAAGTCAAACATATTTCAGATTAGAACTAGTGATACCGATACCAGTATCGGACGGGGCCCAGATACTGCCCTAAAATGGTGGTATCGGTATCGGCAAGTACCAACAAATAGGGCACCGATACCATTTTGAGAGCCATAAGTTTATTCAACTATTGTCACCCACTCCTGGTAGGCAATAAACAGCATGGAAATAAAAAAGCATGGAAATAAAAAAGCAATAAAAAGTTCTACTGGATTCACTTTGTATTAGATTTTTTCCTGCTTCACAAAGGTAGGCAGCAGTTTGACAAAGCCATGATGGCAATTATTTTACATTATTATGGTATCGGTATCGGCCGATACTGCACAGCCAGGTATCGGGTATCGGTATCGGGGCCAAAAAATGGCATCGGCGCAACACTAATTAGAACTCTTAATTAAAATTATTGAAACTCAATTAAACTAAATTATTATGTACAAAGAGGAAGGGGAAACATGGTTGAAAACCATATTACAGCATGAGATGGATTTGGTGTTTGAAAACCAAAGTTTATGTGGAGGAATTTGGAATATGACCAAATTGGCTTTTCACAAATTTAAAGAAATTGGAATGTTTTAGACCAATTCACAACGCAAATCCATGAGGTGAATAAAACATTATTTGTCAAAAATAATGTTTTATTAGGTGATTTGCTTAATCAAGAACCAATAACCTTTAGTGAAACAATTATTTACCCTCTTTGAAATAGCTAGCAGCGAATAGACATCAGGATTCCATTAAATGACTCTTGGTCATACTTGGTTATCAAAATGTAATGAGCATATGAGGAACACATGAACACTAATGTTATATCAGTGTTTAAACCCTTAGTGAAATAAAGTTTGTCCAAGCTTCAACAACAGCTTAAAACATGTTACTATACCATAGCATGCAATCCATGCTGTTAGCTTTCTCTTTACTCATCAGTAAACACATTAAATGATCAACATCATCAAAATACATATTGTTTGTTCTGTCCCTAATTATGCCAGACCTGCAAACCTGTCCATTGGAAGGCTTGAGTTTCATTGGGCAGCAGCTTAGCAGTCAGGCCAACAGCAACCAGGAGTTTCTATGTTTCAGGCTCATGCCAGGGGTCCTCATCCAGTCTGGCTCTATAAGTTCTGAAACTCAAGAGAAATGTGTAGCAAAAATTCGTTTTTGCAGCAGTTTGGTTTTTAAAGGTCACCATGATATCTTATCCTTGATGATTCTGGAGATCTTGGTCTTTTTGGGCCCAGGTCTCCGTTTTTACTACCTCTTCGATGTGCAGCCAAGCAGCCTCATGGGAAAGAGAGGAGGGAAAAAGAGAGAAAACCCTGTGTGTTCTGTGGTTTATTCTGTCCTCACACAGAGGGGGCTGGTAAGTCACACCTCTGTGGGCAGTGTTGTGCCTGAACGAGTTCATTGAACGAAAGTTCATGAACTCGTTCATATTTTGGGCGAACGTGAACTGAACGTACTGTATTACTGCCTGATGAACGTTATTGTGAACTCGTTCATTCTGGTGTCTGTGAACGGCACGCTCTCTCAGTTCAACTCCGTTCAATAGGTTGCCAGATTTCTCTAAAGCCCTCCAGGCGAAACCCCGGCTAAATCACACCGTAAACAAGCCTTAATATGTAGCGGGAAAAACACCCAATCTGGCAACACCAGCTACCAGTGTCGTAGCCTACAGCCGCGTGCGTTATCAAAACAAAATGCAGCATGGAAGCCACAGCAGCATGGAGGTGACCGTGGAGGTGACAAAGCAGCAGTGTGATCACTTAAAACAGTTTTATGACCAGGTGGTCAGTGAGGATGAAGGCAACAATCTTACATTTCTCTGCAAACTTTGCCCGCCGGCTTTCAGTAAAAAAATCCGCACTTTAGTAACCTTAAATTCCTACCTCAGCCTGGTCCCTCAGTTTCTGTCAGTAAAATGTTCTTAAGGGTTTTACTATTCATGTAACTTGTTTCTTAAACCTGCCTGGTATAATTTTCCAGGTTTCCAGTATTCCTTTTTAGTATGTACTGAAATGTAATTTTAAATTGAAAAAATTATTAAAATAAAAAACAAAAACATTTGCACCTTAAAGACTACTTTCCTGTTTTTCTTTTAACATTTCCTCATAAAAAAGACCATTCAAGCAGCACATTTTTCCTGATGTTTCTGAGAATATACTGTAGGGGTGAAAGCTGCAGCTGCTACTAGTGTGAAGTGAATGGACAGCAACAAAGCGTTAAAGCAACAATGGGGAAATGCTGTCCCCTCAATGCTAATGTAAACCCTGGTTGGATAAGGATTCAAAACTGGATATGAAGATGAAATCTGACGCACAGTTTCAGTGTTACAACTGATAAAATAACTGCTGTCTGTGGTTCGACAGTACGCTATGGTGTAATTGAGCAATATGTGAAAAAAAAAGAACTATGAACTAGTTCATTTTTTGGAACTGTGAACTTGGTTCAAAATTTTGAATTATGAACTATGAACTGAACTAGTTCATTTTAAAATGTGTGACCTGAACTTTGAACTAGTTCACGTAGAAAGAGAACTTTCCCAACACTGTCTGTGGGTTGCCATGTGTCTGCTTAGGCTGAAAAGGGGGGCCGCAGAGTTTTTATAGCTGCTTGTTCACTAAACTTTAATGCTCTTCTCAGGTCATCATGTCAAGATGAAATTTGGACAGTGGTTCCCAATGTCTAAAAAGCGTTATGATCATGGCATATGGCACAACATTGGGTTGGAATTAATTAACTTTAGGAACTTGGGTCTTCTTTATTTTTAAACACTAGAACTGAAAAAAATTCTAGTTATTTGAATGATGATTGGTTGGACCGACTTATTGTCAAAGTCGAACATATTAACAGCAGAGATAATAATCTGTTAACTAGTCACATCAAAATAAGATAAAACTTCCTAAAAAAAAAACATAAATTAAATCAAATAATGTCTTTTACCCTTTGAGAGGGTCTAGCCTGCCATCTAAATTGCCTTATTGTGGCATTATGAGGCTATGTCCGAACGTCCGCCCTAATCACTGTATGAAGCACTATATAGTGTACACCATTTTAAATGAGTGTCCGAACGTCTAGTGGTAAAAGTAGTGGACTAGAAATTTTCCCACAATGCAATCTTAAAAGTAGTGATCATCCATGGTCACTATATGGGCAGATATATCCCAGATTGCTTTGCCGGAGCTCTCCACGCAAAGCATGATGGCGTGCTCCATCATGCTTTGCGAGGAGATAATCATGAGCAGACTGCGTCATCTCCTTACAGTCATGGTGGGCAGAGTTATTTCACCATCGGGGAGTGAAAAGAACTGAAGTGTCCATGCTCTACATATTGATTGAAGGCTCTAGGGGTTAGGGCGTATGCTCGGACAAAGCCTGAGACTTCAAATTTGCGACCACAT
Organism: Cyprinodon variegatus; assembly: GCF_000732505.1. Classification (NCBI taxonomy): domain Eukaryota; kingdom Metazoa; phylum Chordata; class Actinopteri; order Cyprinodontiformes; family Cyprinodontidae; genus Cyprinodon; species Cyprinodon variegatus. Next base: position 10,874 of record NW_015151303.1, on the reverse strand, counting down.
ACACCGCATACGTCCGACAGAGGGGATGTGACCTGTCAACGGTTAACTTTTTCTTGCTGAAACCCCCAGTTTGGTTTACAACGTTTATGTATAATCCCATCTCAATCCCACAAAATGACACCACCCCAACAGTTGAACTTTTGGTAACAATACATCTCTTTTAAAATTAACTTTCAAAATGGGTTATTTATTTAATTTATTTCTAGGCATGCTCCACCGGGAAAGACCCAGGACACACAGGAGGGACTAAAGTATGTCTCTAATCTGGTCCTGGAGTGCCTCAGGCTTCTCCCAGAGGAGCTGGAAATGGTCTCTAGGGAGAGGGAGATCTGGGCTTCTCTGCTGACACTGCTGACACAGCGGCCCTGTCCCGCATAAGCAGAAGACGATGAGTAAGAGAACAATTAATCTCCCACACTTTGGACTGTGGGAGGAAGCCAGAGTTCCTCAGGGTGACCCTTTTCTACACAGGGAGATCATGCACTCTATGAAAAACAAACACTGAAATTTGAAGCCTTTCTTACTGCAGCAGTATTAATCAGTGTGTTAGTTTCCATTAAGATCAGCAACATCCACTTAAAGCTCTACTCAGAGCTTTTTAATCGGGTTTCTCAATCAATTTATTAAACTTCTAAAATTATGAATTATTCACATCATTATCTCAAAAAGCACATCAACCAGTTGTAAAGTTTTTATTTCTTTTTTCCAAGAAAAATTGATGCTATTCCGACTCTTTTCACTTTGAATTTAGAGGCACTAAAGGCTCCCTTTTCTGTCCCAGCTGCACCTCTTTTTCCTTGACATTAATCTGACAGAGAGTTTGAAGTTTCACATGATCCTGTTAACCTTTACACTATAATCACAAACAGATACGCTGTCTGGACCTCTGTGCCAAGTAAATAGATCAAACTAGTGAGTTTTACAGCGATAAACAGCGGATTCTAAATACTAAAAGACATGTTGCATATGTTATAAAAAAATTTACACAATGAATGTTGCTGGGTCGGTGTGTTTAAAATATATTTGTTTACAGTGAATGGTGTTTCCTCTCCTGGACCCCAATGAAAGCATTATAGATTTATAAAAATGTAAAGCTAAACAGTTATAGATCACATTTCAACCAGGCCACAGCTGTCATGTTAAATTATTAACAATGAATAGGTAATTTGGCAATGTGATTTCCATACCTGCAGCCACACCGTCCGTCACTCTGTGTCTTTGAGCTGCTTTACTTTGCAAACTTCCAGTGTGATTATAAAAATATAAAATCCTCCCTCTCACATATAAAGCCCTAAATAATCAGGCTTAATGTTAGAGTTTATTGTTCCTTATGATTCTAACCGAACCATTTGCTCTTAATTAGCAGGTTTATTTTTGCTTCCTAAAATAACTAAAGGTAGACGAGGGTAAATGTTTTAGTTACCAGGCTCCTCTGTTGTGGAACCAACTACCAGTTTTATTCCATAAGGCAGACAACCTGTCTACTTTTAAGGCAAGACTTAAAACTTTCCTTATAGTTAGAGTGGCTAAGGCAAAACTAAGCTATCTCTAGAGTTATGCTGTTATAGGCTTAGACTTCTGGAAGACATAAGGAGCACTTTTCATCTTTTCGCTCCTATATGTATTATCAGATTCTGCAATATTTGTCAATTTAATCCCTAATTTTTTGTTCTCTCTCCTTCTTCTTATTGTAGTAGCTTCATCTGCCCTGGTTCTGTTTAGCTGTGACACCATCCTGCACTAAAAATATAAGCTAAAGCTGCCATCAACACCTCTGAATGTAAATGATAGGATTGGGTCTTTTTTTAAATGCTTAGTCTTGTTTTAGTCCTATACATACCTATGGGCTCAGCTTCTACTGTGATGATTTGTGTGCACTCTCTTTCATCCTGTTTGCAATGAAAATTGGCTCATAGCTCATCTACTTAACTGTTTCTTTCCTAGACAGAGCCACATATGGTCCTAGTTTATCGTTACCTCACTAACATAGAACGTTTTTTATGGATCAATGCTTCTATGTTCCTCATTTATGTCTGTTTCTTACTGCTTCAACCTCAGTCGGCCTTGGAAGAAGGTCTCTCACTGAGTCTAGTTCTGTTGATGGTCTTTTCTCATTAAAAGGGAGTTATTCATCTCCACTGTTACCACATGCATGCTCAGTGGGAGGGATTGTTATAGAGTCAACAACACAATGCAAGTGAATGTCTAGTGTCACCAAATGCCCATCCAGGAGGAGCATGTCTTGAAAGTCAGTGAATTAAATATAAACTTTTAACCACACTTGACTGCATGATCTGATTTTATTATCTCTGTAAAGTGCTGTGAGATTAAATGTGTTGGGAATTGGCACTGTCGTAACAAACTATGTTAAATTGTTAGTAAAGAAAATGAAAAAAATATATAAGCTCCTTTTCCCTTCACTGCAATGCTCTATTTTAATTTTTGTCACATAAAATCCAAGTGAAATGTATGAAATTTTATGGTTGAAATTTGACAAAACATGTGGAAGTTTAAGACATACAAATTCTAGCAAGTCTATCTTAACTGAATACCCAAGGCATATTTTGTCCTCCAGGAAGTAAAATGTATCAACAGTTTTTGAAATAATATTAGAATAACTTAAAAAAAGGGATCTGGCTAAACAAGAGCAGCCCCAGACCACTACATGTTTCTGGTAGATCTAAACTTGTCTGCTTCAAGTCTCTGCATGATGAGTAATGTATTTAACCACATATGTGTGTTGACCCTGCTCATTAGTTAACATGCCCCTCGTTTTTTTATAGCCTGAGCTCCACAGGCAGATTCCAAACACCTGTATAGTAAATCATGAACATTTTCCTGGAGGTGTCACTTATCCTGACAAAAAGAGTACTGCCTGCGGTGAGAGCCTGAATGAAATAGGGCAGGAGTCGACTCATCCCCTCAACAAATAGGTCATTCAGTGGCATGGGGGAGTAATCACAGGTGCGTTTTAGATGGTAAAAAACACAATGATAACATGTTATCTAGAAAGACATTAACAATAAATATTTTTGTGCAAGGTTGAGTGCTGTGTGAGCCACTTATAAATCCTTCAAGAAAACATCCGTCATTAAATTAACAGACTTTATAAATCATTTGGTGAAGGAGATGTTTCTATTGCAGAGCCTTTCACCGAAAAGATTTTTAGTCAGTTCTGTTGTGATCTTCAGGCCGTAAATTTTTTTGAATAAACTATTTTATTTTTTATTTCTTGTTATTTGTGATGTTCTTTATAGTTGTTGTATCCCCTTTTTCCATGTGTTTGGACACAGACTGTGACATATATTTAATTATTGCTTAGTTTACACTGAATTGTGTTTTCCTCAACATTTACTCTTCTGTTGTTTTTTTTTTTTTTTACCTTAAATCATCAGAATCTCATATTACTGTTCTATATCTGCTCTTCATTCAGCTCAATTATTCACAGCAAACATCTTCTTATGTATTTTACAAAACAAAACAAAACTAGAAATGCTGTCAGAGGGCACAGCTCTTTTTACCCAACATACTGTAATTTCCACCTTAGGTTAATACATGTATTCACAGACTCTTTCAAAATATTTCTGGATTCAGATGGTGATTCGGAACATCACCAAAATGATATAATTTGTTGCCAGTCACAATATGAACCTTTCCTTGAAGTCATTTGGGAAAAATATGAGATACTACAGTAGTAGCCACTGAAAATGTCCCCACTTTCCTTGATGGGCCTTTGGATGATCCCCTACAATTCCTTTTTAAACATGAATCTTTGCATTAAAATATTCTTTCTGTCATGATTTTTGGACATTAAGATCTAAAGAGAAGTGCCATCTCCTTGCCAGACCCTGTAATTTAGTGAAAGGGTGGGGTCAGAATAAAAAAAATATGCAAGAGGGCTGTCATTCATCCCGGAAGCACGATCCGTCCTGCGCATTCGCAAATAGATAAACATCCGGGGTTTCATAGATAATGTAATTATGGTACTAACACTATTACTACTACTACTTATTTATATCCTTAACTTACTAAAGAATGCTAATACACATCTTTAAAAAATGTTTTATGAGTTTAGAGAGAAAAATTTTATACTTTTTACATTTTTTTCGTTAAACTGCCACTATGACGTCATCATTAGGCATGCTCAGAGCAGTCCGGCAAAATATGATTAAACAGTTTTTATCTGCATTTTAGTTGTTTCTTTCTGTAGATTACGCACTATATAGTATAAGATCAAAATGAAAACATAAAAGTGAAAAAAAATAGATTTATGTTGAAATCCAAAGCCGAAAAAGTTAGCCACTGAAAGAAGCAAAGGATTCCATTTCCAGTGCAGATCGTGCACAGACAAATGATAAAACAGAAAGGACTTTAAGGCATTCATTTTCCCAGGAAATACATTACGACCCGGATGTATATCTGGATGCGAATGCGCAAATTACCTGATGGCGCATGCACAGGATGGATCGTGCTTCTGGGACAGATCGGGTAGTGACAAGGGGAAGTTGGAGGGGATTTTGCTTTAAAGTGAGCTGCCATTCAACTGGTGTTGACTGGGAAGGGTCATTTTGAATGGCTGCTACTGTAGTTGGCTCTTCACAGAGAATAAGATGTACTGCAATTTGCTATGATTTAAAGCCATTTATCTAAGCTGATTTAAGTTACACAGAATGAGGTTTGTTCGGAGACTGAAGATGGAAAACAGAGCTGCTAGCTTAGCATAGCTAAAGATAACAAAGAACTACAAGTTACACCACTCTATTTGATGTTAACATTGTGCCCTTTGGAAAACAGGATGGATTATTTACAGCCAAAAATAAACACACGGCAGAGTCATCCCCAAAGTTTAGAAACTGTTGTGTTTCTGTTTCTACAAGGAATGTCTGCAAATGCAGCTGGTTAATTTAGCAGTGCTTGTAGCTGAAATGCTTTTCTGTCCAGGTGACAAAGCGTTCAGTCTGCGAAACCTAATAAACAGTAATGGCAGTAATGGAGACTATTGACCAACAGTCGGGAATGCTGAGAACAAATACCTGCTGATGGACCGATATTAAGGCTTTTTAATTCCATCTGACAAATCCTTCCTGAGCTTGGGCATCAAAGGCTGTACCAGTTCCTGTAAAGCAAAAAAGGTCTAAATATTTACAAATACACACTTAATTTAAACCTGTATGCACTATGTAAATCAAATGTATATGTATAATGAGACTTGGCTCAATATTAATTTTGATTCAAGTGCTTTTTTATTACTTTCTGCTCGGAAATAAAGATGTTGGATTCAGACATTACATTTTTTCAACATTTTTTACAATGTAATTAAAAATTACACCCCCTCCATTACAAAATTAAATCCACATGTAACTAGGATTTAGGTCTCTCTATCAGTAAGAGCTTAACTGTTGGACTGCTGAACGTCTGACTGCTGCAAACACCGCCAGGTGCTTTTAATCACAGCAGACTCAGATATCCTTATATGGCTGTGACTCTGAGATCGCTGTTGTTCCACTTTTTTCCCTCCAGCATTTTCAGTTTAATAGCTTGGTTCTTTAATGGACCTGTCAAACCACAGCATATTTGCGCTATAAAAGTTTGATCTTAGGTCCTATTATTTACTGCCAAGTGTTGAGTTTATTGAACCGATTTTATAAATGGTTAACCTTTTTATGTAGAAAAATAAAACATCTTGCAAAAACAAAGGTGGTTAAGTTGGCTTAAGATCTTAGGATATACAGGTTTTGGATAATAATAAAAAAAACAAAACAAATTACTGATATAAACAATAATGCAATGAAAGAATTCAACATACTAGAGCCATAGAATATGATGTCATAAGAATGTGCCTTGATCAAAACACTGTGTAAATACTTGACAGTCATAACTTGGTATTTTACATGTCCTGAATTGTCTTAAAATACATGTTTACTAATTTTTAGAGAGAAAAGAATTAAAGACAGACAACTTTTCATTACCTTTTTTTTTTTCTCTGGGGGGTTGTTTTATTTTTGTGCTGTTTTTTCTGATAAAAGAGTAATGAAGAAAGTTATTTAGATCTTAACCAAATAAATCCTAAAATCATTCATTACCATACAGAATTTATATCAAAACAATTCTACAAACAAGGAGGAAAATATAATAAACTGCCATACGCACACAATTTAATGCAGTTATTTTATTAGTCAGATGCTGTATGATACACCACCTGGTAATAGCACTAGCAACTAAAGTTTTTTCTCTTTTTTTTTTAAATAAATTACTTCAAAAATGTATACTAATTATTGAATATTGTTTGTGCTAAATGCTCTATGAGAGTCACAAAACAAAAGGCATGTTCACCTTCATTCTCCATGACATCAAACGTTGTTGATTTCTCCACATTTTCAAGTGATCCCTGGGTACTGATTCTTTAAAATTTAAAAAGTACACAAACCATGCTATAATATTTTATTACTAAGAAATTAATTTAGCAATATTTGCTCGCTTTTATTTTTTCACACTTATTGTAGCAGGATTTATTATTTAAATGGATGTTTATTATAGCTAATACTACAGAATATTAAATAAACAATCATAGAACCACAGTTTTTATTATATTCCAATTTAATGTCAATCTCAGGAGATGATTGGTGTTTAATATGAAGTACAGATGCTTAGGATGTGGTACTGACTCCAGAGCCATGAACAGCCCGCGATGCACAACAATAAACATTTGCAGGAAACTCAACATATTTTATACATTTCCTCACATGCATCCACACTGATGCTTTTCCCAGCTTTTATTGTCATTACACTGTCACAAGTACACGCAATTTAACCCATCCACTTGGGGAGCACTGGACTGCCATTGCCCGGCCCCCAGGGAGCACTGTGGGGTTAAGCGTCTTTTTGCTCAGGGACCCAGAGTGGCAGTCTATTGGAGTGGGGCTCAAACTCAGAACCTCAGGATTTAAAACTTTATGACCTAACCACTAGGCCGCCATTCCCCTATTGGGATTTGCTTCTTTAGATTCCTGTCTATGTTTTTGAAAGGGTTTACTTCCCAGGATGTGTTGAAGTACAGGTGATTCCGTCTCTAGGCAGTCGTGACGGCAGCAGATGCAGAGCTGAGAAGGTTATGCTAATATCTTGGATAATACATCCATAGTACATCGAATTTTACACCTGTGAGACATTTTCCTTTAAAACACTCATTATCACAACTCACACTTCTACACTCTACACTTCTACATGTGAATTAAATTGCATTTTGCATTTACAACAAATAGAGTAAGAAATACACTAAGTAGAGACTTAATTTAACACTAATTCAGAGTGTGACCATATTTATGGAGTTAAATGTAACTCTTAAAGTGTTACTATAACACTGCAAAATTGACTGTGCAGAAGCACATTATAACTGCAATAGCTGTTTCTTAATAAAGTAAACATTTGCAGTTATATGAAAAAAAGCATGGATTCCCTTCAAGGATTTTTGTTCTTGCTATAAACCTTCTTTTTAAAATAGCTTAGAGCCATTAGAAATATATTTAAAATGTTAACCTCACAACATTTAGGTCCTTTAACATCTATACGTTTGTTCACATTTCCCACAAGTCATTGCCTTTGCCTTCGTCCCTCCTTTCTTATCATGTATAGGAGACCAGTGAAAGAGATGGTTGGTGTGAAAAAAATACATAAAGAATTGAATAGTATAGATAAAAGTCGTAATAAATTGCATTTGAAATTAGTTTAGGTAAATGACCTAAATGCTGCTCGGAGGCAATGGGGCTTCAGATGTCTTTGCATATGTGGTTTTAAATCTATTGGGTTTTTATTAACTCTTTGCTCGGTAGTGGGGAACTTTGCCAAAAGCTTTTCCACACCTCAGTCCATCATGGGGGTAGATCAGGAAATGGCTTGCAGGGTGGTGGCTGCATTTATTGGCAGTCAAACTTACCAGGAAGGGTTGGAGCTTCTTCCTGCTGCCGTGCAATAAATGAGTAGCATAAATCAACAGACAATTTAGGGTTTTATTTCTGATATAAATTTCCTGACATTTGTTGAAAATTTGCTTGCATTTCCAGCTTGAATAATACAATTAGCTACTTTTCAGTATCTGACCATTTGACAGCATCTTCCTGATTGTAATATGAACTATTGTATTAACTTGAAGCCAACAAAAGCTATAGAATCAGTACATTATATATGTGGTTCAAAAGATTTCTTCATCAAGCAACTAAGTTTATGAAACTGCAGTTTTGATTTTTAGTTAAAGTTAAAATGAACTGCTTTGGTCACATATTGTGTCATTTAAAGAGCTTTAACTCCTCCTTTATACTCGTGCTAGCACTGGTACTGGAAATTGTTAACATCTTCATCCAAGACGGCATCGCGGTGGCAGCAATCTTAGTTGAGACTTCCAGACTTCCCTCTCCACAGACTACTCCTTCAGCACTGCAGGGGGAAACAGGAGGTGCTACCAGGCCACCCATGTGACATAGTTCCTCCAGCATGTCCTGGGTCATCCTCTGGGTCTCCTCCTGGTGGGACGTGCCTGGAATACCTCCTGAGCGAGGTGACCACTCTCATTGCTCCCCACCCTCATTGTAAACAGTGTCAGCAAAGCACTGTTTTCACTTCCGGAGGTCTTAGATGGTTAGCCAGAATCGCTTTGCGGCCAACCTATAGTTTTTCTCCATGGCCTCTCCTAACACCTCCCAGGCCGAAATTTTGCCCTTGGAACTTGGTAGCAGTACACTTGGCCTAATGACACCTGCTTGCTGCCTCAGAGGTCCCACAGAGCAACCAGGCTCAATAGGACTCCTTCTTCAGCTTGACAACATCCCTTACTGCAGGTGTCCACCATCAAGTTCAGGAATAGCCACCACTACAGTGACCCGGACACCATATGGCCACAGCTATGGGTGGCCACATCGACAACAGAGGCAGAGAACATGGCCCACTCCAGCCCAGTCCATGTCTCCAGCCTACCCATGGAATCTGAGATAAGTTCTGCTGGAGGTGGCATTTTAACACATCACTGACCGAGGGCTTCCTCCTCCATTGTCAGTAGATCCTCAATACTCTCTTGGGCCTGCACAGTCCTTTTGGCTTCCTCCTCTTCAAGTACATCCAGCTCACCATAGGGTGGTGGTCGGTTGACAGTTCTGCCCATCTCGCCCCTAGGCTTGCCTGGTGCCAGGTGCACCGATGGGCGTTGTTATCCTTAAACATGGTGTTCATTATGGACAATCCGTGACTTGCACAGAAGTCCAATAATAATGCACCACTTGGGTTCAGAGCTGGGGGTCCATTCCTATCAATCTAGGAGGGGCTTTTTTGTGTTGTAGTTCAGACCCTGTTTGTGTTTTTAGCTAATCTGCTTGTAGTTTCTTGTCTTATTTCAGCTCATGCCTTTTAGTTACGGTACTGTTTTGTCTGGTGTTCTCGTTGTTCTATAATCAATCTTCATCAGTCTTCAGTTGTTGAGGGTTTTACAATAAATTCTCCTTTACCATAATCTACCTCCCAATATCAGTTTACCAACTCAGTCCTTCACCTCTGCAATTCATGACTAATTCAACACGTTTCCAAAATGTCTAAAGTAATAACACCATCTTTTGAGAACATTTGACATTTTATTTCAGACAACTTAAAGTTTACTCTGTCTCATCGTCTTTACTCAAATAAACTGTATAAAGTTGCTCCCATAAACTCTTTCTTCCTTTGATGGGGTTAAACAAAGAAAAACATCAGGAATACAGTCTCAAAACTCTATCTTAATTGACACATTACATATGTTTATGCTGCTTTTGTTAAATATAAAAGTAAAAATACTTCAGTTGAGAAAAAAAAAGAATACTCGTCTAACTTTAAAGATGCAATCTTGATAAAATGAAAGAAACTGTATGAGAAGTGAACCAGATCTGTTCTCAAGTGGAGAAAATAAACAAATAATTTCTCCATGATCTGACCAAAGGTTTTTAGTGAACTGCAGCTGAACTGGCCATAATACTGATTAAATTTTTGCCATTATTTGATTTGAGCTCCTACTGAATGATCCACTGGTGACTAGGGATTAATTTAGCTTATTTTAAACATCATATTGAGATCTTACATTTTAAACACTACTATGGTTTCCACTAAAATATTGTGTTACCTATTCACATTGTTTTAGCCCAAATCTAATTTGATCAGTCAAATTTAGTTATCGTTGATAGCAATGACTTCAGGAGAACAGAATTTCCTGCATCCTGTAGCCAACTGGGCAATTTGTTTCTTTGAGTTTTTCATCTAAATTGCTGGATAAACAGTCATAATCAGCAGAGGGTCGACACAGCAAGTTTCTACTCGCCTCAATGAGTCACTTCAGTACATTGCCTGAAGGTTTCCCTGACAAGCAATCAATGGCCAGTAAAACTGACATGGTCAATAGGCCCTACTTCAACCGCACATAGGCCAACAGTTCTGTTCCGTGTACTGCACAGCTTGCTTTAGTCTGCATGTTAAAACACAGGCTTAAAGGTCATTATCCTTTTCCAAAAGGTCTACCAGCTATAAACAGTTATCCATGTGAAGGAGGCACAATCAATTCTACCCAGGTTCCTTCAGTGAGCTTTTAAAATACTGTATGCATCAGCACAGACATGCTTGTCCTTAATTCCTTTTGGTTTGTTTCCAAGCCATGTCTTTCATTTATCAAAGGAATTAAACAATACTTAAGCAATACTTTTGTCAGCTATGAGCAATGTTTTATGCTGTATTGGGTTTGTAGCATCACAAAGAGGATCACTGTGATGTTGTGGATAGTAAGCATGTATTTACCGTATTGTCACGACTACAAGGCGCATATAAACGTCTTTTTTTCCCCTCTAAATGTGCAGCGCGCCCTACACTGC